>NC_072824.1:3285000-3585000 GCF_027744805.1 Dunckerocampus dactyliophorus
CAAGATTGCATTCTCGCAGCAAAAATGAGCTCCAGTTCAGTGAAAAGTAATCTTCTAAATAAAATATTTCATTTTTTCCTTGGTTTTCAGATTGCAATATATTGCCATATTTTTAATATTGTTCATTGTACTTTTCTTAAAAGTAATCTTAAAATCTCATCTTGTCTCGTAGACCTGATCTCTTGTATTGTCTCATCTCATGAACTGAGTGTTTCGTGGCAGCCCTACTTATTTATTAATGGAATATTTTGGTATTTATGGCATATAAAATACACTTTTTAAACAGGATTAGAGCCGTCTAGACATGAAATAACACCCCTATAGTCACCTTTACACTCCTATTACCCAATATGGAAGACATGAGAAAATAAGACAAAAGACAGTTATAACTAAGATTCATCCTTCTGTGTGTGTCGCTGTAAATGTCACAGGAAGTGACGTCAGGGTTTCAGAGTTGAGTTTTATTTTGGCGTGGGTTACGGCTGCAACATTAGCCTGTCTTAGGGATTCTTGCACCTGTTGTGAGATCATTTAAAGCTGCAATAAAGGCCTGGAAATGCTTCATTTAGGCAAAAATAGAAGTAACATTTGCTTAAGTAGGTATATTTTTTGACCAATAATAGGCCGTATTCAAGCACAAAACAGCCTGACTGATTAATGTAGTTTTGAAAAACCCACGATAGAGTAAAGCTGTGAAATTCAAAACAGGAAGTAGCAAAGGGATTACGGTATTCTCATTGCCATTCAGCCAACCACATTCTTTCGTGTATTCACATTGATTTTAGTCCAGAACACCTCAAAAGACAGAGAGTAATTGTTCCCTGCCAGCAAAAACAACAAAAAAAAAGAAAGATGTGGGAGGAAACAGTGAAAGACGGCTGGTGAAGGAAGGAGGTGGGGGGGGATCAAGAAAAAGCCAAACCTGCGCCATAAAAAGAAAGCCCTCATGAATACGCAGCGTGGCATTGAAAGGAAGGAGAGGATGAAAGGGGAGATATGTGCTTTATATTTACAAAGCCAACGGCGCCAAAGAGACGTCAAGACCTCTCCCAATAAAACACCTGGTGGGGGTTATGGCAGCCCGGTGCCATGTTGTCACGGCAACCTTAATATCACATCAAATAACAGCAAAGATATTTTGTCTTTGCGTAGACGCAACTTTACTAAAGTGCCAGGCAGGCTGACCAACAATCCTCGCAACACGACAAGACAGCAGGAATATTTTGGAAAGTGTGTGTCAGAGCGCCACATAAGCATTCCTGCCAAAACATAAAATAAAGAAATAAATCATAAAATAATAGTCCAGTCACGAAGCGTCTGAAACAGATCTCGGTGTTGTGGCCGACGGGCTCCTTGTGTTTGTAGACATGCAACGTCTCCGCATTACGTAAGTGCATCAACTCTTCTCACTGCCTCTCTCTCTGTGTCTGTGACAAACACACAGTGTGTGTGTGTGCGTGCGTGTGTGTGCGGACTGCATTGCGTTGAAGCGGTGCCGCACACGCCGAGACTGGAGAACACTTCTGTACATCTGCCTTAATTGAACTGCACTCAAGCATAAATTAGTCCACACTGCCAGCACTGCACTTTCTGCTGTGTGTGTGTGTGTGTGTGTGTGTGTGTGTGTGTGTGTGTGTGTGTGTAGCACAAGCCTTGACATCTCACCTTTATTGTGAGGACAAGTCTCTTTGCAGGGACATTTTGGCTAGTCCACACAAGACAAATGCTAGCATGAGATCCTTTCACCATATCGGACTTGATGTGCCTACACACACACACACACACACGCACACGCACACACACACGCACACACAAGCATGCATGCGCTCGTGCAAGGTGAAGAAGCTATTGGGGTTTTTTTGCTGACTTTTGAACACACAATCGATGCTTCCAAGTCAAAGTTTGCTACATTCCCACCTCCTCTCTGTAGTCTACTGAGATTTTTCTTTGGTTTTGCACTAACACGGAAGGGTACCAGTCTTGTCAAAGAAGACAAATGTGATGATAACCACAGAACAGGAACTGGAACTTAATGCATCAAACGACCAAAGTTTTATGGGGGGAAAAACACGTCAAAAGAGGCAATGGTGACACGAGACAAGACGATTTTATCATTACTTTTAAGAAAAGTACAAGGAAAAAACTAAAAAAATATGACAATATACTAGGTCCCCAACTTACGAACACAATTGGTTCCAAACGACCGTTCTTATGTTAAATTGTTCTTAAGTAGGGGAAAAGGTAATATTACCAATGATATAGGTACTACATGTACGTGTATACATATACAGTATATGTGTATGTATGTAAATATGAGTTTGGATGCAGTAGTAATATTAAACGAGGATAATTAATGAAGCTTTCCATTTAGCTTTACACTGTATCTCCCCAGCGTCTAACTCTTCCTCTGTTGGTCCCATTAGCTCTAAGGCTGCATTAGCAGTGTCACAGTGCCCTCTGCTGGTCAAGCATGTACAGTAGCAGTATAAATACTGATTGAGCGACTACAAGGCAAAATAAAATAAAATAGACCAGTCGGCTTGTGTTCGTATCTGCGAATGTTCGCTAGTCGGGTGTTCGTAAATTGGGGACCTGGTGTATTTTGCAATCTAGTAATCTACTACGTTACGCTCTTCTGCACTCTGTGTATGCTAGCCGCCTCCACCCACCGAGACTCAATGCAATCTTTTAGTTTGAAGCTTATTTTTTTACTGAACAGGAAGACATTTTGCAGTATTCGATCTTTATATTTTGAAGCCTATTTCCCCACAGAACAGCAAGTCACTTTTGCTGTGAGAGTATGCAATAATTTCTGCTACGTTACACTCTTCTGCCCTCTGTCTGTATGCTAGCGGCCCCGCGACCACCCACCGAGACAAAAAGACCATATGACTGACAAAAGGGCTCACTCCGTTCATACTGTTGTTCTATGGAACAAACACGCCGAGGTGCTGAAAGCAATGCACAGAGTGAACCTCTTCCTGCCTGTTTGGAGGCGGGAGACGAGGAAAACAGACACGCATGCACATGGCAATATGTCGAGGCCGGCAAAATGATCCAGTTCATTTTTGTTTGTTGTGTGATTCATTAATTTATTTATTTATTGTCATCCTAAGCCTAGCGCACACAAGAGCAGTTTTTTTTTTTTTTATAAACAAGAAATCTTGTCTCGTTTTAATCTGGTGAGATCTTGTGATACCCCTGGTGATCGCCCATCGTCTGCTTGCGATATCCTGACATATCTCCCCCAAAGATTGTCTCATTTCACAGGAAGACTGGCCACTATTGAGGGCGACTGACCGCTTGCTATGCAGCCACGCCTGACAACAACAAAATCCTATTGTGACCACCCCCACCAGGGACATACAGCACCAGTCAAAAGTTTGGAGACACTTCCTCATTTAATGGCATGAGGGAGTGTGTTCAGCTTTTGACCGGTAGTGTAAATGGTCTAGTTGCCTCAATTCAGGCTTTTCAGATCCCCATGACCTGGATGACTGACGAGCCCCCCACACACACACACACACACACACACACACACACTAAAGCAAACAACAACACGTCATGAAACTCAGTCAGCACCGCAAGTATTCATTCCAGAAGTTTGCATGTTTTTTTGTGATGGCAACAAGGAAAAAAAAAAAATTACAAAAAAAACAGCAAATGGAACATAACATGCCTCCCTGTCCTGGCTGCTCAGTACAACGCGGCTAAAGCAACAATCAGTGTTTGTTTTATTACAGTCATGAAATCTCTACCAGCATCACAGGTTCTGCCGTGGAAGTAAATGTGGGAAAATGCCAAGTGGCATACATTGTGGTGGTCTACAGCCATGCATTTTTACTTGGAATCGGACCTGTTTACATAAGCGAAAGAAAAGAGGAACACTGGGCCGACATGCTTTTGACAGCGTCAAGCGTCCGAATCAGCAGGCGAGACTTTTAGCGTCAAAAGGAGCTTGGATGGGAGCACAAAGCCGAAAGGAGACATTGAAAGATATCAAAACTTGAGTGTTCTAAAAGCTTTAGCGGCTGTGAGACGGGTTAAATAGATTCCACTCATGCCATTTAGATAGCATTCAAAGAGGAAAGTCAGCATGGAAACCTTTTGGACACTGAAAATGCTTTTTTTTTTGCTTCTCCACAGGACTGAGCTTCAATTCAGAGACGCCGCATGACTTTTCCCCCCCCATGTCTGGCACAAGAGGCGCGTGTCAGCTTCTAGCTTGAAAAGTACTTTTCATGTTGCTAAAGCCACCACGCTAAACACTGTCTCCTCGTTAATTAGCATCCTGCATCAACCTCTTGACAAGAGGCATCCGTGAACAAAATTAAAAAAAAAAACAACAAAACATCAAATGATCAGAGACGATCGTCATATCTAAGCAAGAACACGTTTCATTTTGAAGGATGCTGGACAGGAAAGGCAAAACTGCTGCATGTTTCTTTGACGCCTCGCAACCTTCAGCAATGTTTCACCCATCATTTACATTTTTGAGATTGTCGTACACATACGTTTCTTTTGGATAGGATGCAACATAAAATGGCTGTGAGAAATGATGGGAACCACATTAGGAAGACAGAATTTGTTCCACATTGTTTCCTACCATGGCTCCAGGCATTTCCATTAGTTTGGTTCCCACTGGGGCACACATACTGAGAACCTCCAAGTATGTTTTTGAACATCGCTCGTAAAAAATGCGTTCCAGAATGTTTTCTAACATGGCTCCGAGCATTTTCCCTAGTCTCCCTAGTTCCCAGTATGTTTCCTATCATTGTTCCCAGACTTTGTTACAGTATGTTTCCAAATGTGTTTCCCAGCTTTTTCTAGTCTGGTTCCCAGTACGTCTCCCAACATTGTTCCCAGAATGTTTTGCTAGCATGTTTCCAAACATGGCTACGAGTGTTCTTTTCCACCTTATTCCCAGCATGTTTTCCTAACTTTGTTCCCAGACTTTGTTGTAGTATGTTTCCAAAATGTGTTTGCCAGCCTTTTCCTAGTCTGATTGCCACTGAGATACACACAGAACTTGTCAGTATGATTTGCAACATTGCTCCCAGAATGTTTTACTCGTATGTTTCCTAACATGGATCTCAGCATTGTTTTCTAGTTCCCAGCAGGTTTCCTAACACCGTTCCCAGATTTCTTTCTCGTATGTTTCCTAGGATTGTTCCCACAATGTTTTACTAGTGTGTTTCCTAACATGGCTCTGAGCGTTTGTCCTAGAGTGGTTCCCAAAGTTTCCCAACACCGTTCCCAGATTTCTTTCCAGTATGTTTCCTAACACCGTTCCCAGATTTCTTTCCAGTACGTTTCCTAACACCGTTCCCAGATTTCTTTCCAGTTTGTTTCCTAACACCGTTCCCAGATTTCTTTTCATACATTTCTTAAGATTCTTCCCAGAATGAGTCCCAGTATGTTTGTTAACATGGTTCCCAACATGATTCCATGTGTTGGGGTGGGACCTGAAGGCTATGCTGCAGTATGTACGGAACCAAACCGGCAGCTCAGTGCTGACACTCAAAGAAGGAAAAATGAGGGAAAAAGGGGTTAATCCAGAGAGGAAGGTCATATCTGTTAAATCTGTTTTCAAATTCCAACTAGAGTCAGTTAAATTGCCATGTGGACGAGGGGGGGCCCGGGAGGCGGCGCTGAGAACCCCCGCCTGCCCCCGGCAGCACAGCGCTCTGAAGGAAGCCTGTTGCCTTGCTACCAGCCTGTGGCGATGCATTAAATATGTAAAGTCATTTGGCCCCACGTCGCTGTGGAGAGCCCGAGCAGGAAGTGAGCGCGCTACAGTATCATCACCGACGTCTCGCCGCCGCAGTAAAGTGGATGATTTGAACCTCGCCCTCACCGCCCACAGAGAAGTGGACCAAAAGCAATATGTGCAACCACGACGGTGCAAGCGCTCAGTCAATCCTGACTTGGCTTATCTAGTAAAACAACAGCAGGAAGACCTTGTTTTAGCACTTTCAATAAATGAATACCTTGTACTTATGAATAATGCATCTCCCTCTTATTGGGTGAAAAAGCATCCGCTACTTCATCAACACCTGTTGGAAAAAACAACACGAAATATGCTGCAAGATTTTACCACCGTGTTCCTTCCCAGACATGGGCAGGAAACTCCCTCCATGCTCCTTTGTGACTACCTAACACCACCGCGCTTAGCAACACTGCTTCTCATTGCAAACACCGCTGCTTGGCCAATACGCTAGCAACCAGTCCGTACATTTCCAAGGATGTGCAATAGAAATCAAATTAGCACATCATATTTTGTCATGTTTCACAGTTTCAGGGAGTGCAGGCCGTCCGCGTTTTACAACGTTCCGTTTTATGACTTTAAGTTATGATATTTCATGTTACGATGTTGCGCGTTATGGCCTTTCATGTTAATGTGTTTCATTTTACAACATTCCGTGTTATGACGCTTCACGCTATGACATTTCATGTTACAATGTTTTGCATTATGCCGTTTCATGTCTTGACAGTTCATATGATATTTCATGTTACAATGTTTTGCGTTATGCTATTTCATGTTAAAAGGTTCTGTGTTACACTGTTTCGCGTCATGGTGTTTCGTGTTTTGACAGTTCATGTTACGACATTCTGTGTTATGACCTTTCGTGTTACAATATTTCGCAACATGCCATTTCATGCTACATTTCATGTTACAAGTTTCTGTGTTTCGCTGTTTCATGTTACAACATTGTGATATGTTTCATGTTCCAGCGTCGCGTTTGTTACGTCATCGCATGTTACGATGTTTCGCACTCTGGCATTTCACGTTTTGACAGTTCATGTTACGATATTTCATATTAGAACATTCTGTGTTGCGTTGCGTGTTACAATGTTTCGTATCGTGCCATTTCATGCTACATTTCATGTTACAACGTTCTGTGTCATGCGTTTTGTGTTCTTGATGTTTCATGATACGTTCCCAGTTACGTATGCTGTATGAATGTTATGAAGTTTTGTGTTGCGACATTTCGTGTTACAATGTTTCACGTTATGCCATTTCATGTTAAAGGGTTTTGTGTTACGCTGTGTCATGTTACAACGTTCCCTGTGACGTCGTCGCATGTTACAACATTCCGTTACGATGTTTCGCATCATGGCGTTTCGTGTTTTGACAGTTACAACGTTCTGTGTTATGACCTTTCGTGTTACAAAGTATTCTGTCACTTCACGCTACATTTCATCTTACAAGGTTCTGTGTTACATTTCCTGTTATGATGTTTCATGTTACAACGCTCCTTGTTACATCATTGCCTTTGTTACGTTATCGCATGTTACGATGTTTCGTGTTGCGATGTTTCGCATTGTAGCGTGTCATGTTTTGATGTTTCATATTACGACATTCTGCGTTATGTTTTGTGTCACAACGTTTCGTATCATGCCGTTTCATGCTACATTTCATGTTACAAGGTTCTGTGTTATGCCGTTTCATGTTACAACATTTCGTGTTATTGACGTTTCGTGATGCAACGTTCCGTGTTACGTCACTGCACGTTATGAAGTTCCGTGTTACAACATTTCGTGTTTCACATGATGCCATTTTGTGCCACATTTTACGTTACACAGTTCTGTCTTACACTGCTTCGTGTTCCCTGTTAAGTCATCGCATGTTACGACATTTCGTGTTCCAACATTTCATGGTTGTGACGCACCCCTATAAATGACTACTGTACAAAAAGAAGAGAGAAGTACTTCTGTGCGTGTGCAGCAAAAGGATACGTACTGTAGGGGGAATAATACGTAGTCATGTGTTGCTACGCTGACTAAGGACGACGTCACTTTTGTTCTTCTTAGTAAACTTTTTCCCTTCGTGATGGCTACCAAGCGTGAGGTAGACTCTTCTCGTTGCAGTGTGTGAAAGAAAAGGAAAGTGAAAGTGAAGTGAAAATAGACATGGTAACATGCGCATAAAGCGGTGAAACGCTGAACAACATTGGCCGCATGCTTGCTCTAAGCCAATGTTGGACTGTCACGACCATCACGAGGGATGAAGATGGTATTCAACATGTGGAAGGATCTGCTCCTATGAAATGGACAGTGATAAGTAAGCAATGTAGCCATCTCTCATTATTGATAAGGCTGTCTCTCCCTCCCTTGCAACGCCCCTTCCAGTGTGCAAGACACTTGTGATCTTTTTGGATTATTGTTCCATTTCACTGTTTTTGTGACGGTATTTTCGACGTCCTTCATATGTTGTGTGTACAGTGCGAGTGTCATGAGTGGCAACTTTGAAAACAATGCGAAGTCAACTAACAAGGCGTCACTGGAACACAAGTGGCACGTAGAAGACGTGTATTGATTTTGAAAGCTATGCTACATAAGATGGCCGCACTAACTCGTCAAAAGTGTTGATTTGTCAGCGCTACACCAACTAGGACAGGTACTGTTTTTCTAATCACTGTCCAATAGGCTGAACAAGAACCCTATTGACTTTCAATGACCTCCAATAGGAGATGTTTGAGATAGTGTGAGATAACATTAGTGCTGCAACTCTGCTCTTGCTTCACTCCCTGGAATAGGATGAAGGAAAGAACTGTCTCATCATACCAAAGCATCCAAATGTTTGTTTCTGTCATGTCTTTCTTTTTGGGAAGAGGCGTTCCACTTGCAAGTGGAATCAGGCAGATGCTCCGTGCTTCATGTTCTAGCATGTATTTGTCATGTCAGTGAAACGTGACGGGCACGAGTGCGACTGGGAGGCTTGAGAAGAAGAAGGAGTGCATGCAGGCTGACAGCCAGCGCTACAGCAGCCTGCACACAATCATCTCGCCACGGAAGCAACTGAAAGCCTTTTGTCCCGTCTCTCACCCCGCCACCGCATCACTCACTTGCCGAGTTCCAGACGCCATCTTGACCAATTCACACGCCAAGCCCGTTCATCAGGAGGAAGACGGCGGTGGCGGTGGAGTCGAGTGGGCCGAACGGACCGATGTCCGTGCATGACGGATGGTGTGTCCTTCACATGTACGCACACACACAAACACACACGATGACAACTCTAAGTTTATCACCCACCGCTTCATGCAGCACCTTAGCGTGCGACACGTACAACATTCTTTCATCACATTCCATTTGACCACATTTTGCTGTTATGATGTTTCATGTTATGCCGTTTCATGTTATAGCGCTTCGCAGTTGCAACATTTTGCGGGTTTAGTTGTTTCATGTTATGCCACTTCCTGTTACGACATGTTCCAGTTACGATGTTTCTTCATGTTGCAACGTTTCGTGTTATGACGTTTCACACGTTTGCTGTTGCCGTGTTTCATGTTGCCACATTTCATGTTGTGCAATGTTTCGTGTTGCGTTTGCGGTTGCAGCGTTTTGTGGTTATGTTTTGTGTTGGAGGGGTTTTGTTGTTGCAACATTTTGTGTTATGACATTTCATGCTGTGACGTTTCACAGTTGTGATGTTATTTGTTGCGCCGCTTTCTTGTTGCGACGTTTCATGTTGCGCGTTTCATGTTATGATGTTTCATGTTGCAAGGTTTCACGGTTTTGCGTTTTTTTTGGTGACATTTTGTGTTGACGTTCCGTGTTATGACATCATGTTGCGACGTTTCGCGATTACGACGTTTCGTGTTGCTTCGGTTTGTGTTACGTTTCATGTTATGACGTTTTGTGGTTATGTTTTGTGTTGTGGCGTTTTGTGCTTTGACATTTCATGTTGTGACGCTTCGGGGCTGTGATGTTTCGTGTTGCGACGTTGTACATTTGTGATGTTTCATGTTGCGAGGTTTTCCAGTTGAAATGTTTTGTGTTGCAGCGTTTTATGTTGTGATGTTTCATGATACGACATTTCGCAATTATGTTTGGTGTTGCTTCATTTTGTGTTACGACGTTTTGCGGTTGTAGCGTTTTGTGGTTATGTTTTGTGTCTGGGTGTTTTGTTGTTGCAACATTTCGTGATATGACACTTCATGTTATGACGTTTCATGTTGCGAGGTTTCACAGTATTGCGTTTTTTTGAGACATTTTGTGTTGACGTTCCATGTTATGTTATTTCATGTTGCAATGTTGCGATGTTTCGTGTTGCGACGTTTCATGTTATGGCGTTTTGTGGTTATGTTTTGTGTTATGATGTTTTATGTTATAACGTTTCAAGTTGCAACGTTTTTGCAATTAAGATATCTCACGGTTGTGTGGTTCATGTTGTGAGGTTTTGTTGTGACATTGTGTGTTATTACATTTCATGTTGTGACGCTTCATGTCACATCGTTCTGCGGTTTGTGATGTTTTGTGTTGCTGCGTTATGTTGTCGCTACGTTTGTTGTTGGGCCGTTTTATGCATTGAAATTTCATGTTGCAAGGTTTTGTGTTGCAATGTTTTGAGGTTGTGATGTTTTGTGTTGCGACGTGTCGTGTTTTGACGTTTCACATTGCGACGCTTCCAGTTATGACGTTTTTCGGTTGTGATGTTTGGTGTTGCTGTGTTCTGTTGCTGCAACATTTTGTGTTACGACCTTTCGGGTTTATTGCGTTTGTGGATGTAAGCAATTTGGTACATAAAAACAAGACTGGCTTGACAAATGGTTACATTCACAGCCACGCTTTGCTACACTGACGAAGGTCAATGCTGCCCCGTCTCTCCTTGGCCAACCTCCCGCCCTTCATCATGTCATCCATCCCGACTCATGGCAGTGCGCCAAGGAAAAGGAAAACCGCCACCATGGCAGTGAAACCAGACATCGCAAAATGCTAAGGAAGGGGAGATGAATAAAGTATCTTTCAAAACCGTTTTCTCGGGGTGGGGGGTGGGGGGTGTTCAATAGTCTCATCAAAATGTTAAAGAAATAAAAAAGCCATTTCTGTATGTGCACCTTTATGATCACCTTCCCGGCCCACGCATCAGTTCTCCACCAAGTCTACAGTGTCATCCTGCTACTAGTGGTGGACTTGTGCACAGCCATGCGTCACATGCTACAAAACGCCAGCAACAATAAAGAGTTGCAGATAGAAAAGTAAGCTGGTGGCGCAGACAGTGCGCGTGGGCAAATTAGCATTTGAGCGCTGAGCCAAGATCAATAGCAAAGAAAATGATGGCGCAGCATTCCAGACAGTCTTTGACAGACGGCGATATCAGACTGCCAAGACGCTGCGGGCCTCACGATAAGGCGTGACAAGTGGGCATCCACAAAAAAACACCCCGGAGGCCTCATCATCCGTCTCAGCCTGCCTTTATCACGTCAGGTGACTGACACCGCTTCACGCTTTGTCCTCATCTCCATCAACATCGTCTGCACAAGGACAGCTGTCATGGACGCTGCGCAAAGACGAAATATTTGCAAGGAAGAGATGAGAGACGCTTCCTCGCATCACGGCCTGGCTGGCGTGGGTGGGCGCGGCTGCTTTCTGTGGCGACGCCCGTCTCCGCTAGCTGGTTGGACCCGGGCGACCCCTCGTAGAACGCAGCTACAGCTCATCAATTATACAGCGGCAGTATCTCTGAGGTTTATTTGACGCGCACCTTCAGTCTTCTGGCAATGTCAGCCCCATATATCCTTTTTTTTTTTCAAAAAAAGTGAGGCACCGGAAGTGTTTATGGCATCAACTCGATAAACAATGCAGCCTTTGGCTAGCAGGAGTCATGGCTAGCGATACTGTAGTGCCAAGGAGAAGTCAGAGTTTGAAAAGCCTCTTCCGTTGTTAAAGTCTCCCGTTTGGAAAGAGACAAAGACAAGTGGGTAAGATGAAGGCAGTGTGCCGCCAATGTAGAAGGAATTCTTTATTCAACACCTGTAACAAAGCGTGCATACATTTTTTGCATTTTTGCATCTTTAACGTACAATAGTTGGTCCCCCTCACATCCTTCATTTTTCTGTATGCTATATCTATTTTTTATTGATACAATTTCATATATTGGAGGGCTTTCCTAAAAGAAACATCGTAAACTGTTATATGCCATCATTTTTATTATCTGAGAAATAAACTAAACTAGAATATACTAGAATCTTTATTTGTGTTTTTTTTAGGTGAGAAATGTATTTATTGGCAGACAAAAGGCTTCTATATCATAATATAAGTTTCTGGAGGAGAATTTTATTTATTGGAGGGCTTGCCTAAAGAGAAATCTTGCAATTTGTTATACATCATAAATGTCAAGTTCTTCTCAACTTTGTGCATCCCTCCAACTTGAAAAAAGGGCCTCATTTGCTACGCTGAAGAAACTGGATCCACTCGATGCTTTGCCTTCCTTAAGTTCATTTAATGTGGGTCAAATCATGAGTTTTCATGCACATTCAAGTTTTTCACTGCACAGCACAGCTGAAAACCTTCAAAAAGAAGGACAAACACGTAATATAAAACTCAATGTTATATTGTATTGCAATATATGAGCTCATTTCTATGGCAACAATTTAAATTATATTTTACCACTTTTACTGCTATTTATTAAACTATTTTTCAATTTTTTAACATTTGTGTTTAACTTAGTCTTGTATTTTACATCATGCTTGTTTTCTCAAACTGTGGGATTAAATAAAAAACTATACTAAATGATAAATGATTGAACAAACATTTAAACAAGTCCATTAAATGGGCAAAATAAATCTTCATAATTTGTATTTAACGCGCTAAACATGCTGCTCGTGCAAAAAGGCAAAATTACAATCAAGAACTAATTAATCAATTAACCAAACATGGACCGCCGCATGCCCACGTGCCACAAACAATGGTCGGCATTCTTAAGTCAACATCCTAAACAAACGAGTACAGCGAGCACACGCTTCCGATTCACTTAGATTCCTAATTCACAAATGAGGACGCACCAATCGAAGAAAGTCACGCGGTGCGCAGCGCATGCGCATCAAAACAGCAGGAATAAGGAAGACTTTTTAAAGAAGATTTCAGTTTCTTACCGACTGCCTCTTCAGACTTGTAGCTCCACTTGCACAAGGTTTGGGGGTAAAGCTGGTCACACCAAATTACCACACCTGTCTGCAGCCTTGCCGGCTTAAAAGGAAGTTGCACGTCTTCGGTGCACGCCCACGTGTGCTGGTGAGTCTAACTTCCTGTTCTAACCAGATCTTCTGCAGCAACTATAAAAATAGTTTTTAACACCTACACTAACGGAAATCTTATTTATTTAAGGCTATAAATATATTTATTTATTTATTGATAGGTTTTTTTCTCTCTCTCTTTTTTTTCTGTCTCATGAATCGACTAATTCTAGCTAGCACTTTTAACGATAGTTTGGCTTGCCAATAAATATTAAGTATGCACGTTTATTTGAAAATTCCGTTTGTTGGAGGATGGCCCTGAAAAGAAACCAGTCAACTACAATACATTCTAATCATCTTTATTTATTGGCATTGTTTTATCCGACAAATGTATTTGTTGGAGGACTTTCTTAAAATAATAATAAGAATAACAATTTGATAATTTATTTATTGGAGGACTTACCTAAAAATAAATCTTGGAAACTATTATATATTATAGTTATTATGTATTTACTTTTATTTGGGAATTTGATTTATTGATTTATTATTTACTTTCCTAAAAAGAAACCTTGAGACTGTTAAATATCATCATTATTATTGATATATTCGTGTATAATTTCCAAATTGTATTTATTGGAGAACTACTGGCTAGGAATATGTTTCGTTTTAAAAACCTATAAAGTTGTTTATACAAACACTACGCACTTTGCATTTTGTGTCCTTCATGTACCCAAAATGAACCAAACCGTGATGATGGCGTACCGTTACACCCGCAGTGTAGCGTTGTTGCGTAAACACACACATTCATACACAAAGAGGACGCACTATGGCACACAAAAATGAATACAGTCCATCCCAAGGAAGCAAAGACGTCCCAGAAGACCTCATTACTGTGATTGGCTTCAGGACCTTTTGCTGATCAAGACACTCTTTTATGTTGCATTTGCATCTTAAGTATATAAAGGGCCTTAAAGAAGATGTCTGCGTGCGTGTGTGTGCGTGTGTGTGTGTGTGTGTGTGTGCGTGCGTGTGTGTGCGTGCGTGCGTGCGTGAGAGCGAGAGAGAAGAGTTGTAGTGCAGCAGATGCCCGATGGTGAGGAGGATGAGGGGGACGGTGGGGAGGGGCCATGATGCAGGGGGCGGGGCCAGGCTTGGAGAGGGCAGACATGAGCTAAATCGCTGACTTGGCATTAAAGAAAGAAGCTGCATGAGTCACGACGCTGCCTGATGACATCCACCACTGAAGAAGATAAACAGGTCCTACAGGGACACATGCTCCTGTTAGAACATGGTGACCATTTTACTGTTATAATGTGGTTCTCATAAACAGGTTCTAAGGACACATGTTCATTTTAGAACATTGCATTCATAAACAGGTCCTAGGGACCACGTTCCTGTTAGAACATGGTGCTCATAAATAGGTTCTAGGGACACATGTTCCTATTAGAAGAAGGTGCGCATAAACAGGTTCTAGGGACATGTGTTCCTGTTAGAACGTGGTGCACATGTTAAGGTTATAATGTGGTTCTCATAAACAGGTTCTAGGGACATGTGTTGCTGTTAGAACGTGGTGCACATGTTAAGGTTATAATGTGGTTCTCATAAATAGGTTCTAGGGACACATGTTCCTATTTGAACACAGCGTTCATAAACAGGTTCTAGGGACATGTGTTCCTGTTAGAAAGTGGAGCTCATATACAGGTTTGAGGGAAACATGTTCCCATTAGAACACGGTGCTCATAAACACGTTCTAGGGACATATGCTCCTGTTAGAACATCGTGTTCATAAACAGCTTCGATGGGACACATGTTCCTGTCAGAATATGGAGTTCTTAAACAGGTTCTATAGGACACATGTCCCTGTTAGAACACAGTGATTATAAGGATGTTCTAGGGACATGTGTTCCTGTTAAAACACGGTGCTCGTAAACACGTTCTAGGGACATGTGTTCCTGTGAGAACACGGTCCTCATAAACACGTTCTAGGGACATGTGTTCCTGTGAGAACACGGTGCTCGTAAACACGTTCTAGGGACATGTGTTCCTGTTAAAACACGGTGCTCGTAAACACGTTCTAGGGACATGTGTTCCTGTGAGAACACGGTCCTCATAAACACGTTCTAGGGACATGTGTTCCTGTGAGAACACGGTGCTCGTAAACACGTTCTAGGGACATGTGTTCCTGTGAGAACACGGTGCTCGTAAACACGTTCTAGGGACATGTGTTCCTGTGAGAACACGGTGCTCGTAAACACGTTCTAGGGACATGTGTTCCTGTGAGAACACGGTGCTCGTAAACACGTTCTAGGGACATGTGTTCCTGTGAGAACACAGTGCTCGTAAACACGTTCTAGGGACATGTGTTCCTGTGAGAACACGGTCCTCGTAAACACGTTCTAGGGACATGTGTTCCTGTGAGAACACGGTGCTCATAAACACGTTCTAGGGACATGTGTTCCTGTGAGAACACGGTCCTCGTAAACACGTTCTAGGGACATGTGTTCCTGTGAGAACACGGTGCTCGTAAACACGTTCTAAGGACATGTGTTCCTGTTAAAACACGGTGCTCGTAAACACGTTCTAGGGACATGTGTTCCTGTGAGAACACGGTGCTCGTAAACACGTTCTAGGGACATGTGTTCCTGTTAAAACACGGTGCTCGTAAACACGTTCTAGGGACATGTGTTCCTGTGAGAACACGGTGCTCGTAAACACGTTCTAGGGACATGTGTTCCAGTGAGAACACGGTCCTCATAAACATGTTCTAGGGACATGTGTTCCTGTGAGAACACGGTGCTCGTAAACACGTTCTAGGGACATGTGTTCCTGTTAAAACACGGTGCTCGTAAACACGTTCTAGGGACATGTGTTCCTGTGAGAACACGGTCCTCATAAACACGTTCTAGGGACATGTGTTCCTGTGAGAACACGGTGCTCGTAAACACGTTCTAGGGACATGTGTTCCTGTGAGAACACGGTGCTCGTAAACACGTTCTAGGGACATGTGTTCCTGTGAGAACACGGTGCTCGTAAACACGTTCTAGGGACATGTGTTCCTGTGAGAACACGGTGCTCATAAACACGTTCTAGGGACATGTGTTCCTGTGAGAACACGGTGCTCGTAAACACGTTCTAGGGACATGTGTTCCTGTGAGAACACGGTGCTCGTAAACACGTTCTAGGGACATGTGTTCCTGTGAGAACACGGTCCTCATAAACACGTTCTAGGGACATGTGTTCCTGTGAGAACACGGTGCTCGTAAACACGTTCTAGGGACATGTGTTCCTGTTAAAACACGGTGCTCGTAAACACGTTCTAGGGACATGTGTTCCTGTGAGAACACGGTCCTCATAAACACGTTCTAGGGACATGTGTTCCTGTGAGAACACGGTGCTCGTAAACACGTTCTAGGGACATGTGTTCCTGTGAGAACACGGTGCTCGTAAACACGTTCTAGGGACATGTGTTCCTGTTAAAACACGGTGCTCGTAAACACGTTCTAGGGACATGTGTTCCTGTGAGAACACGGTCCTCATAAACACGTTCTAGGGACATGTGTTCCTGTGAGAACACGGTGCTCGTAAACACGTTCTAGGGACATGTGTTCCTGTGAGAACACGGTGCTCGTAAACACGTTCTAGGGACATGTGTTCCTGTGAGAACACGGTGCTCGTAAACACGTTCTAGGGACATGTGTTCCTGTGAGAACACGGTCCTCGTAAACACGTTCTAGGGACATGTGTTCCTGTGAGAACACGGTGCTCATAAACACGTTCTAGGGACATGTGTTCCTGTGAGAACACGGTCCTCGTAAACACGTTCTAGGGACATGTGTTCCTGTGAGAACACGGTGCTCGTAAACACGTTCTAAGGACATGTGTTCCTGTTAAAACACGGTGCTCGTAAACACGTTCTAGGGACATGTGTTCCTGTGAGAACACGGTCCTCATAAACACGTTCTAGGGACATGTGTTCCTGTGAGAACACGGTGCTCGTAAACACGTTCTAGGGACATGTGTTCCTGTTAAAACACGGTGCTCGTAAACACGTTCTAGGGACATGTGTTCCTGTGAGAACACGGTGCTCGTAAACACGTTCTAGGGACATGTGTTCCTGTGAGAACACGGTCCTCATAAACACGTTCTAGGGACATGTGTTCCTGTGAGAACACGGTGCTCGTAAACACGTTCTAGGGACATGTGTTCCTGTTAAAACACGGTGCTCGTAAACACGTTCTAGGGACATGTGTTCCTGTGAGAACACGGTCCTCATAAACACGTTCTAGGGACATGTGTTCCTGTGAGAACACGGTGCTCGTAAACACGTTCTAGGGACATGTGTTCCTGTGAGAACACGGTGCTCGTAAACACGTTCTAGGGACATGTGTTCCTGTGAGAACACGGTGCTCGTAAACACGTTCTAGGGACATGTGTTCCTGTGAGAACACGGTCCTCGTAAACACGTTCTAGGGACATGTGTTCCTGTGAGAACACGGTGCTCATAAACACGTTCTAGGGACATGTGTTCCTGTGAGAACACGGTCCTCGTAAACACGTTCTAGGGACATGTGTTCCTGTGAGAACACGGTGCTCGTAAACACGTTCTAAGGACATGTGTTCCTGTTAAAACACGGTGCTCGTAAACACGTTCTAGGGACATGTGTTCCTGTGAGAACACGGTCCTCATAAACACGTTCTAGGGACATGTGTTCCTGTGAGAACACGGTGCTCGTAAACACGTTCTAGGGACATGTGTTCCTGTGAGAACACGGTGCTCGTAAACACGTTCTAGGGACATGTGTTCCTGTGAGAACACGGTGCTCGTAAACACGTTCTAGGGACATGTGTTCCTGTGAGAACACGGTCCTCGTAAACACGTTCTAGGGACATGTGTTCCTGTGAGAACACGGTGCTCGTAAACACGTTCTAGGGACATGTGTTCCTGTGAGAACACGGTCCTTGTAAACACGTTCTAGGGACATGTGTTCCTGTGAGAACACGGTGCTCATAAACACGTTCTAGGGACATGTGTTCCTGTGAGAACACGGTCCTCGTAAACACGTTCTAGGGACATGTGTTCCTGTGAGAACACGGTGCTCGTAAACACGTTCTAGGGACATGTGTTCCTGTGAGAACACGGTGCTCGTAAACACGTTCTAGGGACATGTGTTCCTGTGAGAACACGGTGCTCGTAAACACGTTCTAGGGACATGTGTTCCTATGAGAACACAGGTTCTAGGGACACATGTTCCTGTTAGAACACAAGGTTTATAGACAGGTTCTAGGGACACAGTGTGCGGGTACCATGCACTGACAAGACACCCGCCATTGACCTCGTGCTCCTCATGTTGACGCTTGCCAAACGTTTACTTCATAATGATGCATGTCTGGCTGAAGCTAGCGTAGCACAAGTCAGGCTAATCTCTGGAAGTCTGCAGCAAAACGTCTAAAAGCCTCTTTCCACTTCCCGTTTCTCTCTCTCTCTCTCTCTCTCTCTCTCTCTGTCTCTCTCTCTCTCTGTCTCGCCCGCTGCTTTGCCGCACATCTGCGTGCGTGTGTACGTGCGTGTGTACGCGCGTGTGTGCGTGCGTGCGCGCATTGAGTCAGCTCGTTTGGATGCCAGCTGATGCTAAGCAGCAAGGCTCTCCGGAAATCAAGCTGGGGTTTGTGTAGCGCATGCAGACGGCAGCGGCGTGCATTTATCAGCTGCAAGGTTGAACAAATGAGCTCGTCTGCTCCTCACCCAACCAGCTAAATATCACCTCAGATGCAACGTGACACACTACACTGTCTTGTTGCTTATTCAAGGGAGCACGAAGGGCACACTGGACTGTTTGAAGCGTGCAGGCGGGATTGCAGGGTGAAATAAGAGCATGAAAAAGACGTTGAGAAGGTTCTGCTGTTGAATTGACACCACACTTAAGTCAACGCTTCCCACCATATATCTTCTCTACGGTCAATACAAGAGACAGAAAACCTGGATATCCTTTAGAGTAGTCAGTGTACAGCTGCTACAGCAGTATAGCTGTAATATGCACGAAAAACGAGTGCACACAAAGCAATTATTGTCTAAATATCTGGCAACACAAGCGTGTAGCAAGATTATTGTGTCTTGCCTACACTCGAGCATGGTGGTGGAGGTGTCATGGTGCAGTGGTGCACGAGTGCTGCGAGCATCGGAGAGGTTCATTGCAGGAAAAATCAATTCCAACACAAGTGAGTAGTAAGATAATTGTACTTGTCAACAGTCAAGCATGGTGGTGGGAGAAGCACGGCCCGTGCCTGCACGAGTGCTGCCGGCACTGACAGAGCTGCAGTTCATTGAGAAGTGAATTCCAACCCAAGTGAGTAGTAAGATAATTGTACTTGCCTACATTCAAGCATGGTGGTGGTAGCGCCACGGTCCGGGGAAGCACAAGTTCTGTCGGCGCTGGCAGACCAACGGTTCATTCGGGGAGCTGTGCTTTCCAACACATGTGAGTACTTGCCTACAGCCAAGATGGTGGTAGTGTCATGATTGCATGAGTGGTGGTAGTGTCGTGGTTGCATGAGTGGTGGTAGTGTCGTGGTTGCATGAGTGCTGCCAAAACTGATGGAGCTGTGGTTCATTGAGGAAGAGGTGAATTCCAACACAAGTGAGTAGAAAGGTAACGGTGCTTGTCTACAGCCTATCATGATGGTGGTAGTGCCGTCCAGCGATGCATGAGTGCTGTCGTCACTGATGGAGCTGTGGTTCATGGAGGGAGATGTGAACTTCATTGAGGTAGAGGTGAATTCCAACAAAAGTGAGTAGCATGATACTTGTCTTGCCTACAGCCATGACTAATGGTGATAGTGTCACGGTTGCACGAGTGCTGCCGGCATGAGGACAGCTCCTGTTCATTGAGGGAGATGAGGGAGTGGGAGAAGCACGGCCCGTGCCTGCACGAGTGCTGTCGGCACTGACAGAGCTGCAGTTCATTGAGAAGTGAATTCCAACCCAAGTAAGTAGTAAGATAACTGTCTTGCCTACATTCAAGCATGGTGGTGGTAGCGCCACGGTCCGGGGATGCACGAGTTCTGTCAGCGCTGGGAAACCTACGGTTCAATGAGGGAGCTGTGCTTTCCAACACATGTGAGTACTTGCCTACAGCCAAGATGGTGGTAGTGTCATGATCGCATGAGTGGTGGTAGTGTCATGGTTGCATGAGTGGTGCCTACAGTGATGGAGCTGCGGTTCATTGAGGAAGAGGTGAATTCCAACCCGAGTGAGTAGTAAGATAATTGTACTTGTCTACAGTCTATAATGATGGTGGTAGTGGCACGGTCCGGGGGTACACGAGTGCTGCCGGCACTGACAGTTTGTCCACAATTTGTGGACGTCTTACGTTGAGATTTGTTACAAAAGGAGGCAAGCGTGACTTTGTCATCACTACTAGCCCCGCCTTCCACATTGATTGGGTATTTTTTGTCAACATTTCCATTTATCGTCTTTGCCTAATGAAAAGTGTGAGTAAATGGTTGCTAGCATTCCACTTGTGAAAAAAAGCATGGGAAGTGAGCGTGAGGGTTTGGTGTCTCCCCAGCAGAGACGGCCCCCAGGGGGAGGGACAAACGTCTGCGTCCTGCTTTTCCCCAACAAGACGGCATTCAGTCCGCGCAACGGAGGCGGCAGACAGACGGAAAGAAAGCGATCCAACAAGGAGATGCTTTTGAACATTTCCCTCCTCGTCTCTTATCTTTCCGCCTCCTTTTTTTAGGACGCCACATTTCTCCTGGGCCCCCGCGGAGGGGGTGTCGCCATGTTCTCCTATCTGTCTGACAGAGACAGTGATGCACAACCGCAGCTAGGACGCTTTTGCTTTGGCTTTTCTTGGGGCCAGAAAGATACGTTTCATAGGTCGCTGCTCTTTTCTACTCAGTCGATTCCTTGCGACTGAAAGACTTTGAGGAATCCAACACATTCCACATTCATTGACTCTAATAATAGCAGATTCTAACCCTGATCTCCAGACGCCGAGTGCCAACCTCCTAACGACTGCGCCTCCCTGTCTTACAACCCTTACGTGGTGGAAAACTCCCATTAGCACGTGTGTGTGTGTGTGTGTGTGTGTGTGTGTGTGTGTGTGTGTGTGTGTGTGTGTGTGTGAGAGAAGCACACAAAAGAGAGTTTCTCTGACAGCTGTTGGCACAATGTGTTCAAAAAGATGCAAAGTCTGTGTGTGTGTGTGTGTGTGTGTGTGTGTGTGTGTGTGTGTGTGTGTGTGTGACATGTATTGTTGTGTCACGGCCTCCTGCCGTCATTGTCACCACATCATCATCATCATCATCATCACAGGCTGACAGTGCGACTTAGCGGCAGCTTGATGCCAACCATCTTTGTTCCCAACGCTGAGCTTAGCTCAACTTACACGTCATCTTCCTGGTTTGGTTATTGAATATTGGCATAGTGTGTATGTTCATTCATATGAACTTGTTATAAACACAGTGTTTACATCATCGCATGACTACGGTGGTTTGACGTTGGAGAGTTCACAGTGCATTGGAACGTATGACTTGAATTAGTTTTATTATTCATTTCAATAACATTTGAAAGAATGTTCACATATGTCAAATGTGTTATTTGGTATGGTTGCACTGCATGTATTCATCACTACATATCATTACTGAATTGATTATTATTTATTCTTATCATTGAGGGGCAAAAAGATCTAAAAATGGAATCAAAAATAGAATGTATTATTTAATGTTATTATAAAAAATGGTTCAATAATAATATTAACTTCTGACATGATGAAAGCAAGTAAAGCTTTTATGTTGGTTGGACTTTGGGAGCGTTTGATTTTATTAAATTATTCATAATTATTCATTACTTTTTTATTCGATTATTTTTGTAACATTATTATTATTACTACCTATTTTATTATTTTCCATATATTTTCCATATATTATTATTAGCCATTGAAGAGTACTAAAACCACAAAAAGTGCACAAATATGTCACATATTTCAAATGATATTAGAACCGTATTTTTCACTTATTCATTTTGACATCATCATATCAATTCCAACTTGACAAATTGTACAACTTTTGGGGCATTAAAGCTTCCACGGTATATTGTAATAAATTACTTCTATTATTATTATTATTATTATTATCATCAGAATAGAATAAAATGTGGTCAACTTATATGACAAGTGCTACAGTACGAATGCAATGTATGAAATGATTAAGTGTGTTATTTTAATGACTTATGTAGTTGTAGGGGAAACCATACTGTATGTAATGTTACTACAAAGATGCCTCACGCCTGCTACTCTCTGCGGTTGAGTAAATAAGTATATAATGAGGCGACTCCTTCCCTTTTATGTAGTGTATAAATTGAAAGCTGTTGCTGAAACTGTGACAAGTACAAAGTCCAAAAGCTCGTTGGAGGTTCTCGCAGGTTGCACGGCATCGAGACGGGAATCTGAACGCCCCCGTTGCACCGCGGCGTCTCCGTGTTGGCGCCACTCTGATCCTTACTCCTCTTTGCCGCTTCAGATCTCTCACAGACGTGCATTACCATGACAACCGCGACAATCCTGCACAAGAGCACACAAGGAGCCAAACAGGCCAGTATCGCATTGGCAGTGTCTCACCTGTACTTCCTGCGTTTCAAGTTAAAAGCCAGCAAAAATGAACGTGGTCGTAGTCCCAGAAACACAAAGGTAAATGACAGCGCCGCAGCACATCATCAACAAAACAGACAAACTAAGGCTGCTGAAGCAGAGAAGCAAACGTCCACAGAAATGAAATAAACACCGCGTTGCAGAGAAGGCACACCGCTTAAGGAAGCAGTACACAAAGGTCCGATCTTCACGTTCAAAAAGAAAGTACTTTGATGTCCGAGACATCAAGGAAGTGCACAAAATGTTCAACATGACACAATTTTTTCTATTCATTGTAGATTAGATACAATCATTTTAATTGACTATAAAAACATCACATTAGCCAGCCATTTTTTATTTTTCATTATTTGTAAATTAGAAACTATGAATCTAAATGACTATTTAAAAAATATCACATTAGTCAGGCATTATTTGCTTTTTTTCATTAATTTTAGATTACAAACTGTAATTTAAATTGATTATAAAAAATAAATCACATTAGTCAGGCATTATTTGCTATTTTTTTCATTAATTGTAGAGTACAAACTGTAATTTAAATGGATTATTTTTAAAAATCACATTAGCCAGGCATTATTTGTTATTTTTTATTAATTGTAGATCACAAACTATAATTCTCATTGATTCTCATTTAAAAACATCACATTAGATTAAAAATATAATTATGGTTACTTTTAAATGACTATTAAAACCACTTTAGCCAGGATACATTTTTGTATTAATTGTAGATTAAAAACTAGTATTCTAATTGCCTTTAATTGACTATTAAAAAAAACCCAATTAACTGGGAATTATTTATCTTTTTACTGATTGTAGATTACAAAATATTATTTAATTGCCTTTGACTATAAAAAAAAATCACATTAGCCAGGAATTTTGTAAAAAAAAAAAAAAAAAAAAAAATGAATTGTAATTTTTTTAAAGAAAATGACTGCCTATTATTAAAACAATTGAATAAAAATAAAAATAAGTGAAAAAAATGCTTTGGCCTATGTAATATTTACATGGAATTTGTATTTCCCAGCATTGTTGGTGAGTAAAAGATTGCATCGGTGTGTATTTTGTAAGCAGTCGGTATATTTAAGTGCTTGGCATTCCTTGACCTGCATTGGATTGGTTTTAGCAGGCTTCATAAACGCTATACAGGTATACTGTATATTCTTACATAATGTTAGCATATTTTACTATGTTAAAGTCCCCCTCCCCAGGAGTTTGGACACTCCTGCTGTAGATTTTAAGAAAACAACAATGAGTAGTTGTGTGCTTCTACAAAACATAGTCTATGACGTAAATTTCGGAAAAGCAAAAGGAAGACATTGAGAGTCCAACCAACACACACACACACACACACACACACACACACACACACACACACACAGAGAGGGAGACAAAGCAGATGATGTGATGTCAGGACCAAAGTCACATCATCTTGGAGGAAAAACAGGCCAGAATCTCATCACAGCAAAGCCAAATGAGATTAGCCCTGCAGCCTTGCTCTTATATCCCAGTCAATACATCATTCATCCTGCGACGCCTCCTTCCCCTGCAAATTCTATTAAAGCACAGACATGTCCCTCGCAACCAGGCCCACAACGCAAACGGTGGGTGGGGGTGATGGGAGGGGCTTGCTTTGTGCGTCACGGCGAGCGGACCAGAGTGGAACCAAGGACAGGCTTGTGTGTGTCTGCAGTGACAATGCGCGCTAATGTACAGTACGGACAGTTCGGTAAGAGAACAAAATGCACAACATGAAACTGCTTCGCTTTTGCTGTTAAAATGAGGGTAGAATCTCACACAGCGGTACCTCACTTTTACATATTAATTCCTTCCAAAACGTCAGACGAAAACCCAAACGTACAAAAAACCCAGGCAGCTTTACCCATGGGGGAATACTGTAAACCCAATTTGACCATTTCAAACAAAAATACATTTTATAGAGAATGATTCTCGTTTTACATGCGGAAAACAATGTCGCCAAAAAACAAATCATACAAAAACTGGGGTGTACAAAAAGCGTCCAATAAATACGATACAAAAAATGGGTGTGACGTCAGGGTCATTTCTACTTCGAGGTTCCGTCATAATGAACTAAACAAGTCAAAAGGGAAGATCTTGTGAGAGTTTGCTTCTGCGGAACGATAGCGTACAAACAGGGCAAACAGACTCCTTTGTTACGTGCAATATTGTACCAAAATCCACGCAAAATTCTGGCAAAAATTTGCAACGAAAACCAATTCATACAAAAACTGGGGTGTACGAAAAGCAACGTTTGATTGAACGTCCAATAAATGAAATTCCCGAACAAACTAACTTTCCAGGGCAATATTGAATTTGTTGCCATTTCCTGTCAGTTTTACTCATTTTTGTTTCACCCCTCCAACTAAATGCGCTCTACTTCTAACTTTTATGGGAGACCAAATTTTGCAAATCTTGTGAGACTTTGGGCACTCGGTTCCACAGAACGATAGAGTACATACAGGCCGAACAGACTCTTTTGTTACGTGCAACATGGTACGAAAAGCAAACAATAGAAACAGTGGGGCGTTCAAGAAATAAAATGAAAAGAAAACACAACGTAACTTATCTGGGCTGGCAAACATCAGTTTTCCTTGTTTTTTGGCTCTCCGACTGATGAGTTGAGTTCAAGCTTTGGGTTTAGCGTATTTTTTGATAATTTTGGAGGGAAAAATGTGTGTGACCTTGGGGAAATTTCTACTTCGAGGTTCCATCTGTCATAATCAACTTAACGACACAAAAAAATAAAATCTTGCAAGACTTAGGGTGCTCGGTTTCGCAAACGATACGATACATACAGGGCAAAGCGACTCTTGTACGAAATCCCACACAAAAATTCTGGCAAAAATTTCCGATGAAAACCGAATCATACAAAACTGAGGCGTACAAAAAGCAAGGTTGGACTGTACGTCCAATAAATGAAATTCCAAAATAAAAAAATGAGGGGTGCTCGATCATACCGATAAATCTGATCACATTAAAAATAGCTCAGACAACCGATAATTTTTAAAAAACGCTCCAATGAGGCGAGATGATCTGTACTGTGTGGGTGAGCAAATTAAGCGCTCCTTTTTTCTCCTGTCTGTCATAACTTCCTCCTGAGCTCACTTGTTAACAAACATTGACTTGAAGAGGAAGGTCGAGGAAGGTACCAAATGTTCCGTGATGAGGGGGGAAAAGAACATCAAGCACACAGAAAACCTTATCAGCCACCTGAAACGCCAGCACCGTGGCATGCGAAAAGTACAAAAAGGTTTGCCAGAGACCTCCGTGGCATCATGTTGGCTGCTTGGAGCGTGTGCCCCAATACAGTACACCTTGCTGGGCCACAGCAGGTTGCTCCTCCTGCTCTATGCTCTGGTTCTCCTGACCTTCGTAGCAGCCGTCTCGAGAAGCAGAAGGTTATCGGCATCCAGATGATTTCCGTCACGTAACAGAACATGAAGTGTAAAGACAGCTGCCCTTTTATGAAAAGACCCACCTCCCAGGCACACATAGTCAGTTGAGCTAAGTTCTTTTCACACTTGTATGACAGTTAAGAATGCCCACAGTTTGACCCTGGAACAGATGGGTTCTATTCGCGTTGTTTCATCATAGCAGTGCGCTCGTCATTAAATAAAACAAATCCAGTCATATTGCAGTTTTTCAGAAATGAATGAATACATGATGGCTGTTGCGGTAGACTATGGTCGACTATGGCGATGTGTAGTATTCTGGTCACTAGGCGGCCGTAATGACACAAAACATTTTACATCATCATCACACTGCATGGAGACTGCCTGCTGAGTCACCAAGCCATGGCTGAGATCGAGTAAAAATAAAAAAAAACCTTCTCTCATTCTGTGTGGAAGTGGTAACATTTTGGCATCTTTGTCTTTCTTCCCCACTCCATTTGAAACACTTTATTAACTTTAGAAGAAATAAATTTGAGGCAAACTGGTTAGCTTGCTAGCTCGTTAGCTTGCTAACTAGCTGCTGTCTCAAGTCCCTGCAGCATGTGGACTGCGGTGTGGTGACAAGGTGACCGCCGGGTGTTATTTCATGTCTACATGGCTCTAATTATGTTAAAAGGTGTGTTGAGAAATTCAGAAACAGGTTTTCTCTGCTCTGACGAGGAACATTGAATCCTACGTCGCGGAAATTCATGTGTCGCGGTCGGGTCTGGAACAAGCTAACCGCCATGAACGAGGGACGGCTGTATTTGACGGAGAACAGGGAGCGGCTGAGGAAAAGGAAAAAACGGAGCAAAAGAAGACGTGAAGATGCTGTTGTCATAACAACAACATCCACACACACCACACACACACACACACACACACACACACACTCAGTCATCACAAACCCACCCTAACATCCATAGTATTGATACTGAGGGTGGTATCAGTATCGGATACTCCATAATATTGTAATATTTATTTATTGTTATCCAAAGGTTCATCCAAAGCAACATTTGATGATATCTTTTCATGGGACACTTGGATAGAAGGAGCATGCATGTGTGCTGGAAACAAGGGTGAACATTTTGTGTGTTTGTAGGATTGTTTTTCAAGAAGGGTGTGGAGGGTGTGTTCCAACTATGGGGGGGGATCACACTCTTCAACTCCCGGGGAAAGTCTATTCCAGGGTGCTGGAGAGAAGGGTACGACCGTTAGTCCAACCTCAGCTACAGGAGGTGCAATGTGGTTTTCGTCCCGGTCGCGGAACACTGGACCAGCTCTACACCCTTGCAAGGGTCCTGGAGAGTACTTGGGAATTACTGGTCTACATGTGCTTTATAGACTTGGAAAAGTCTGGGGGGGTGGCCCTCCGGGAGTATGGGATTGGTGGCACGCTACTACTG
This sequence comes from Dunckerocampus dactyliophorus, assembly GCF_027744805.1. Lineage (NCBI taxonomy): Eukaryota > Metazoa > Chordata > Actinopteri > Syngnathiformes > Syngnathidae > Dunckerocampus > Dunckerocampus dactyliophorus. Next base: position 3,312,462 of record NC_072824.1, read on the forward strand.
AGTGTGAAGCTTCTGGGATGAGACTCAGCACCTCCAAATCTGAGACCATGGTTCTCAGTGGGAAAAGGGTGGCTTGCTCCCTCCGTGTTGGGAATGAGGTCCTGCCCCAGGTGGAGGACTTCAAGTATCTCGGGGTCTTGTTCACGAGTGAGGAAAAGATGGGGCGTGAGGTCGATAGGCGGATCGGCGAAGCGTCTGCAGTAATGCGGTCGCTGTACCGGACCGTCGTGGTGAAGAGAGAGCTGAGCCGGAAGGCAAAGCTCTCAATTTACCGGTCATTCTATGTTCCCACCCTCACCTATGGTCATGAGCTTTGGGTTGTGACCGAAAGAGCAAGGTTGCAGATACAAGTGGCTGAAATGAGTTTCCTCCGTAGGGTAGCTGGACTCACCCTAAGAGACAGGGTGAGGAGCTCAGTCATCCGGGAGGAGCTCAGAGTAGAGCCGCTGCTCCTTCACATGGAGAGGAGCCAGCTGAGGTGGCTCGGGCATCTAGTGGTGAGGTGTTCTGGGCATGCCCAGCTGGAAGAAGGCCTCGTGGTAGACCTAGGACACACTGGAGGGATTATGTCTCACAGCTGGCCTGGGAACACCTTGGTGTCCTCCCGGTGGAGCTGGAAGAGGTGGCCGGGGACCGAGACTGGTGCCCCCGCAACCTGGACCCGGATAAGGGGAAAATAATGGAATGGATGTATCATTCATTTATTTGGTAGAAGGATCCATACAACATTTGTAGTGTTGCCCAACACAAATACATGCAAAGAGTGTGTGTGTGTGTGTGTGTGTGTGTGTGTGTGTGTGTGTGCCTACCAACATTAGCATTTGGAAAGAAGGTATATTTAGTGAAGTATGCAGTACAGTATATAATGTAGAGCAGGGGTGCTCACACTTTTTTAGCCTGTGAGCTACTTTTAAAATGATCAAGTCCCAAAGATCTATCTACTACTATAAATATAGAAAGTATATTTTTATCTTAATAAAATATGAGTATGTATTTATGTAGGTTAAAGATGTATATCAGGAGTACACACACTTTCTCAGCATGCAAGTACAAGTCAAAATGATCTACCTCTTCTATAAAACATAAAACATAGAACATAAACAAAATGTAACATGTTCAAAGTTTCCAGGTCATCAAATTAGTTGCTATCATAATTCCCTTCAATATGGAAATAAAGATCATTCCACATAATCCTAAATAGTTGTGTACTAGTGAGTGAGTACTGCTAATATGTCAGTCACATTAGCTATGGAACGTTCATCAGGACACACACTTCATGTGTTACATCCAGTTAGCATTTGCTAGCAAACATTAGCATATCCAAGAATGGAAAATGATGATGCAAAAGACAATGCAGCCCAAGTCAAGGCAACATATTGAAAAGGTTTCACCAATGGGCACATGTTTAATGTCATCATGAAATAATAGTTTAAGAAGCCAACGTGTAGAAAACACTGATTTCTGTAGTAGACTTCAAGACGCCAAGCAAAGCCAGTCAACAATACACTTTTTTTCTACGTAGCTAGCTAGAGCCGCTACAAGTGAACAGATAACTGTTGTTATAGATATAGACATCTTAGAGCAGAGTTAGTTCATCCATCATCACAATCATGAAGATGAAAGTTGCATCTTCGTGTGTAGCTTGAAACGAATCAGGAGGGGAGCTTAACGTCAGCTGACTGATGTCACATGACAACTACAAAGTGCGACCCAAACTACCTTGGCGATCTACCGGTAGCTCGCGATTGACGTAATGGCCACCCTGATGTAGAGTGTACGTATGTATGCAGAGGAGTTGCAACTTGGAAGAATAACTTCCTAATTGCTCTTCCCTGGTGGAAGCACAATCTTCCTGAAATGCTAACGAGGCTCCTGCAGGGAATGTGCTGCATTATTTAATCCATGTGTGTGTGTGTGCGTGCGTATGTGTGTGTGCTTTCTCTCTCCAAGATCTGGGGTTTCCGCGCCACGGCATTCTCTGGATGTTTCACTTTCCAGTGTAAATTGTCTTTGCATTCTGCTAACCAACACAACAATGCAAAGGTAGCTCCCAAAATAGTTGCTGTCAAATAAATAATGATAATAATGATAATAATAATGTATTCACAATCAACCAGCAGGGGCGGAATGGCACATTTTCTACCTCAACCCTCTTGAGCACACATGAAAGGATGATATTTTGCAAAGCAACACATGTAGATATACAGTATACACTTCTGATCAAAATCTTAGGACCAGTTGAAAAATTGCTAGAATTAGCATTTTGCACATTTAGATGTTAATGAGGTTTTAAGTAGAGCTACTTTGAAAAAGTAATTTATTGAAAACAACAATTAAAGTAAAATAGGCTGTTTATCAGCTGATCAAAAGTTTAAGACCACGGGCTATAAAAGCCAAAATCTGTTCCAAATGTTCATTTTGTGTCAGGCATTCCCACTGTCATGCCCTCCTGATGGTAAAGCTAAGAAGCTTTCTCTTTTTCAACGTGGTGGGATTGTGGAGCTGCATAAGTAAGGCCTCTTGCAGCGTGCCATTGCTGCTGAGGTTGGGAGCAGTAAATCAGTCTTTCTACATTTTTGAAAGATCCTGAGCATTATGGAACAAAAAAGTCAAGTGGTAGACCCAAAAAAATCACACCTGCGCTGAGCCGGAGGATCCGATTGGCTGTCCATCAAGACACAGGGCGGTCTTCCACCCACATGAAGGCCTTACTGGTGCCGACTGCAGCGCAATAACATCAGACGCCATCTGCGGGAAAAGGCTTTAAAAAACAAAAAAGGAATTCAAAGACCTCGTCCCCTTCAAGGCCACAAAAGTGCCCGTTTAGACTTTGCCAGGGAGCATCAAACATGGGACATTGAAAGGTGGAAGAAAGTTTTATTCTCTGATGAGAAAAAATGTAACCTTGACGGTCCAGATGGCTTCCAACGTTACTGGCATGACAAGGAGATCCCACCTGAGATGTTTTCTACCCGGCACAGTGGAGGGGGGTCCATCATGGTCTGGGGTGCTTTTTCATTCAGTGGAACACCGGAGCTTCAGGTGGTGAGGGGTCGTCAAACGGATGCAGATGTGGCAGCGGGCATCCCTCATGACCGAGGGCCCTCGTCTGTGTGGTAACAGCTGGGTTCTTCAACAGGACAACGCTGCAGTTCACAGTGCTGGCTTGACCAAGGACTTCTTCAGGGAGAATAACATCACTCTTTTGGAACATCCTGCATGTTCCCCTCATTTAAATCCCATAGAGAACATTTGGGGATGGATGGCAAGGGAAGTTTATAAAAATGGCCATCAGTTCCAGACAGTTGATGCCCTTGGTGAAGCCATCTTCACCATTGGAGCAATGTTCCCACTAGCCTCCTGGAAACACTCGCATCAAGCATGCCCAAAGCCATTTTGGAAGTGATGAACAAGAACGGTGGAGCTCCTCATTACTGAGTCCTACTGAGAACATTTTTGGTTCTGGTTTGGAGAGTGTTTTGTAATTTTTTGAGCGATGGTTAAAAACAGCTATTTTTTCCATTTTTGCTGGGGTTTTTTTTTAATTTTCCAACTATTTCAACTTTTTTTCTTGTAAATTTTCTTCTTCTAATTATGACTTTATTCCCATTATATTATAATTTTTTCCACAACCTAATTTTCCAAAAATTTTAACTTCATTTTGTTTTCTTTCTGATATTATGACTAAAAGAAAACTCTATGCGACTAAAAATATGTTATTTTTCCTCATAATATTAAAATTTGTAAAATTGTGACTTTTGTTCTCATTAGAATACAACTTTTTTCTTATTTTGACTTTAATCTCATAAAATTACAGGGTTTTTTTTTTCAACTATTTCAACTTGTACATTTTCTTCCCAAAACGTTATAACTTTATTCCCATAATAGAACTTTTTCCCCAACCTAATTTTCAAGTATTATGACTTTTAAAAACTTCCTTTTTCTTAAATATTTTCACTTGATGCTAAAATGATGTTACTTTTCCTCATATTACCATATTCTCATAAAATTCCAAGTTTTTCTAGTTAGATTGCAACTGTTTTTGCTCCATAGCTTGACTTTATTCCTGTAAACTGCTGGGTTTTTTTGGTTGTTTTCTTGTTAAATTAGATTTTTCGAATGTGCCGTGGCCGCAAATGGCCCCCTCCGGTAGGATAGGTTTATTAGGGGTGTCACAGTTGCATTTTGCTAGCAGAAAATTCTACAATAAATAAAATCCCCCCCAAAAAATACAAAAAATATTTCACAAATTAAGCATTCTATGTATATATTCATGAATACTAGTATAAATGATGCTGTTTAACAGTCAACTATTCAGTTCTTTTTAGGAAAGTGCATCACTTGGGTCTCAACAGAGGATGGATGGAAGAAATTGTGAGAAAAGGAGCCCCCTCCCCTGACGCTGGCATCCATAAAGGAGGTAAAAGGATGGCAGGGAAGGTGCTGTAAATCTCCCACTAGCACGCTCGGCTTTTTCCTCAGCATTCCGAGACGGCGCCCGGCCTACGGGGCTGCCTTCGGGCTAGCTATTCCGAGGAGGGATGGCTCAGTTGCAGAGCGTCCACAGTAAAAGGAAGAGATGGAGACAAATTTACCAGCAAAAAAAAAAGGTTTCAAATGAAGCAGCAGGACATGAAAGCCATCACTTTTTATTCATGTTCTTCCTGCGAGACGTGGTGACAGTCCCTCTCCGCTAAATTGTCACTTTTCATTACGGCTGACTCTCAGTGGCGCCACCTAAGACACGTTACACCATTAAAGTCACTCTGCTAACGGACACTTCATTAGGTACACCATCTCATGACAGCCAGTGTAAAAAGCAGGCAATATCTCAATTTGTGATTGACAGCAGCAAGATAACGCAACACGTCGACTAATTTGGCAACGCTTCTGCTCCTGAAGCGTTGCACACAAAAGAGTGAAAATTTGCCAACACACGCACCCCTGCTGTGTTACCTGTGCTATTCTTCTTCTGACAAATAAACCACACGTTGGCGCTGTTAAAGTCTCACCTAAAAGTTGCCGGGCTTGAAACTTCTCATACACGCACTGCAACTTTAGGGTGTTTAGCCCTAGCGCCATGAAATTTGGTACACACCATTTGGGAACCGACAAGCACGTGTGTGTACAATTTCAGCGACATTGGTTGAAAAACATGGTCGCCATCAAGCAAAACGTCCTTGCAAGGGCATGGGGCGAATTGTGTGTAAGTCCTTTTCTTTTCCATTATTTTTCCAAAAATGCGTGCATTTTACTGAAGAAACACAAGATGGGAATTTATGAATTTGGCCTTGGTGGAGGTCTGAGCCACTCATGTACCTAATAATGTGACCAGTCGGTCAATGCCTCGTTTGGTTTGGAAGAGAAGAGGACGGTGTGTGTGTGTGTGTGTGTGTGTGTGTGTGTGTGTGTGTGCAGCGTGGTGACACTGCAGTACCAACGCGGCATGAAAGCCAGATGAGCGACCTCTAAAAGATCCCCATCCCCGGAATTCCCGCGCCGTAGCGTGGAGGCAAACCGCCTCCTCTGCGGCCTTGCGACAACCCCAACTTGTCATCACCATTACGTCACTAAAAGCAGTCGTGCCACATTGCATCCATACGTGGAGGAAGGCGAGGGGAGTGGGACTTCAATCTTTTCATGGTTTTACAGTGGAAAAATTCTGTTAGTAGTCCACGCCCCGTGGGACGACATGCAGGACACTACATCCCCTACACGCCATGCCGGGACACGGCGGCCATGATGGCGCACACACACACACATACACGCACACACACACACACACACATGCCGCTTTAAGATGACAGACACAAAAGGACAACCATGTACAAAAGTGTCAAATATGTTCTAGTGGCGACTGCAAGGAGGCTCCGCCCCCAACATGGCTGAATTCATGAAGCCAGCCACTGCATGTCTGACATGATTGTGTGAAAAAGATTCCCAAAAACAACAGAGCACTCCTACCACATAGGATCTTTGACTCACCTTTTTCCTGCAAATTCCCACAGGTGGAGGAGTTCACAGTGTTATTGCAGTACATCCTTCGAAACAACAGAATGCTCCTGTCATATTAACAATCTTTGACTTGTGTTTTTGCCACAGATTCCTAAAAACAGCAGAGTGCTCCTGTCATATAGAGGATCTTTGACTTGTGTTTTTGCCACAGATTCCTAACAACAGCAGAGCGCTACTGTCATGTAGACGATCTTTGAATCACCCTTTTGCAGCAGATTCCTAAAAACAACAGAGCACTCCTGTCACATAGAGGATCTTTGACTCACGTATTTTCCGCAGATTCCAAAAAACAGCAAAGCGCTCCTGTCATATAGAGGATCTTTGACTCATGTTTTTGCCACAGATTCCTAAAAACAGCAGAGCGCTTCTGTCATATAGAGGATCTTAGATTTGTGTTTTTGCCACAGATTCTTAACAACAGCAGAGCACTACTGTCATATAGAGGATCTTTGACTCACGTATTTGCCACAGATTCCAAAAAACAGTAAAGCGCTCCTGTCATTTAGAGGATCTTTGACTCATGTTTTTGCCACAGATTCCTAACAACAGCAGAGTGCTACTGTCATGTAGAGGATCTTTGAATCACCCTTTTTCCGCAGATTCCTAAAAACAGCAAAGCGCTCCTGTCACATAGAGGATCTTTGACTCACGTTTTTGCCACAGATTCTTAACAACAGCAGAGCACTACTGTCATATAGAGGATCTTTTACTCATGTTTTTGCCACAGATTCCTAACAACAGCAGAGCGCTACTGTCTAATAGAAGATCTTTGAATCACATTTTTGCCGCAGATTCCTAAAAACAGCAGAGCACTCCTATCATATAGAGGATCTTTGAATCACATTTTTGCCGCAGATTCCTAAAAACAGCAGAGCATTCCTAAAAACAGAAGCATGTCTGATCATCTTTGAAACAACATCCAAATGTGTATACACTTTGTTCAGTTATGCTCTTCCACACCAAAGTCATCCAAGCGTGCCTCTAGGGACCGTGCTTTGTGCAGTGGGAAGAGAAAAGGTTTAGTCAAGTCTTCCTACAAACTTGGAAGCATCTCTCGTCTTGATAAGATAAAGAATTATACAGTGTGGTCCAACCCCTCCGACTGATTGATTGATTGATTGATTGATTGATCGATTGGTTGATTGATTGATTGAGTGATAAGCACGTGCCAATAGTTTTCTTTGCTCATAGCAGGTTATCCATCACATCTTTAAATAAACAACACGCTAACAAGCAGAAAATGCCAGCACTGCTACCCGCCCCCCAAAGGACAGCCCCTTTACTTTAGTGGAGCTTTTCATAATAGAAATGTCAAAAGCTGGAAAATCTCTCTTAGGACTTGACTGGAGTTCAGATGCTTGTCACACCGCACCGACTTAAAGGATCAAACACACTTTATGAAATGACATGAAGGGACAGCAGGCAGGTCAAAAGTACAATCACTCCATTCATAGACAATACTAACCCATCAAGTCCCATTTATCATCCTGCACTGCTTTAAATCTGTGACTGGCTGACGGTCCCTACCAACGGGGAGTCTGTGATGATGACCACACCAACACATGCAAGTGGACATTCTCTTATGTCCATCACAGATGCTTCATAATGGCATTCTTACCCATATCAGTATCATATCATATCACCCATATCACCCTTTCCCAACAGTAGTGGCTAGAACGTCAATGCCGAAACCAATAGCAACTGATACTCAGAGTGACATCGTACGGCACTTTATTGCCAATACCGGTATCAACCGCTACCAATACAGCGACATCATCCGGCACTTTATTACCAATACCGATATCAACCAGTACCAACATAATGACATCGTCTGTATTATCCAGCACATCTTGCTGATACGAATACCAACTGCTACTGATATAGCGACATCATCCAGCACTTCATTACAATACTGATATCAACCGATACCAATATACCGACATTGCCCAGCACTTCATTACCAATACTGATATGAACGATAACAATATACCATCATCATTCAGCACTTCATTACCGATACTAATACAGTCACATCGTCCAGAATTTCATTGCCGATGCCAACAGCAACTGATACTAATATATCAACATAGTCCAGCACTTCAGTGCTGAAGTTGATATCAACTGATAGCAAGATACCGACATCGTTCAGCAATTCATTACCGATACTGATATAGCGACATCGTCCAGCATTTCATTGCCGATACCAGGAGCAACTGATACTGATATAGCAACATCGTCCGGCACTTCATTGCCAATGCTGATATCAACCGATACCAATATACCGACATCATCTGGCACTTCATTAACAATACTGATATCAACAGATACCAATGGACCGTCATCGTCCAGCACTTCATTACCAATACTGATATCAACCGATACTAATAAACGACATCGTCCCGTACTTCATTACCGATACTGCTATAACGACATCATTCAGCACTTCATTACCAAGACTGATATTAACTGGTATAAATTTTATATTTAATATTAACTGACATAAAATTTATATATTAAAAGTAATATTTATATGTTTAATATTTAATAATAAACAACATGTAAACTGTTCAACTTCTTCCCCAAAATGATTGAAAAACTACAAATTATTCTTGAAAATAATGACTGCAGTTGTAGCTGCTACTACTAATCATGTTGGTGTGTAGCTACAGTATGTAAAGACATGTAAGCTATATGGTTACGCTAAAAAAAAATGACAGTTCCCATGAGAGTGCGGAAGCAGGAAGTAGGCCTATGTCTGAATCCGACTCGGCTGTCACGTTTTGATAGAAGTCATGGATCGTGTTTCGATCTGACAAATCTTCAGTAACTTTGATGAAACAGAATAGAATTACTGCAGCTTCTGCTTGGACACCAAGACAGCGGCAGCTGTTCAACTCCAACAAAAAACAAACAAACACAGTCACATGTTGCGAAGGAGTGACGCTGGGAACACCGAGTGCAGGTAGGATTGCAAGTTTTGTAGTTTCATGTCTTCATGTGTGCTTCCTATCCTGCCACTTCTATCTATCCATCCATTTTCTATGCCACTTTTCCTCATTAGGGTCGCGGAGGCATGCTGGAGCCTATGCCAGCTGACTTCGGGCGACAGGCGGGGTACACCCTGGACTGGTGGCCAGCCAATGGCAGGGCACATATAGACAAACAACCATTCATGCTCACATTCATACCTACGGACAATTTAGAGTCTCCAATTAACCTAACATGCATGTTTTTGGAATATGGGAGGGAACCGGGGTACCCGGAGAAACGCACGGGAGAACATGCAAACTCCACACAGAAATGCCCAACGGAGATTCGAACCCAGGTCTTCCCGATCTCCGGACTGTGACTGTGTGGCCAACATGCTAACCACTAGACCACCACTTCTATGTTACATGTATTATCATTCACAAAAAGGAAACATTAAGTATTAAAGGAAGACAGCTTACTCCCCCGCGTATAACCAGCACTTTCATTGCAAATTGCAAATTTGCGATCCAAAGACCAAACTTGGAAATAATTGTACGTCACAGACATACGAAGCTACCAAGCTTGCTGCTATTTGGGGTGCATCATCACTCGCGTGAACATATAATCGGCAGAAAATACGACACTGACATTAACCCATACCTCATTTTTATACCAATATCGGCATCCCGAATGTCCATCCCTTCCTTTTAGCTTCTCTTTTAAATGATAGTGATGTGACTGGTCCCTTCTCGCGTCACTGAATGCAACACTGAGTGGTCCTTGAAGTACAAAAGCATTTTTTAAAAACCCCACTTTTGTCTATGGAGATCTGAATTGATCTTTATAGCATCCAGTGCACTGTAGCTGTCAATCGTGACGCATTATGTATGTTTTTGTGGCGCTAACCTACGCTGTAGGTATGTTTTTTAAGGTATTGTCTTTGGAAATATGTTCAGGTGATGATGATGATCTATCCCAAGGGGGTTTCCCTGTTGAAATGAGTAGCATATGTTGACTAGAAATTCACTTGTAGGGAAAGCCTACAAATAAGCCGACAAAAACTGTTTTTGCCCCCGAACTTTAGGAATATTTTTGCCCATTTTTTAATTGCAATTTCCAATAGGGTGATTTACTTACATTCAGAGCTTTGCCTTCCATAAAAGATCAAAAATACCAAGCATAATTCCCCAAAAAACTACCACCACACTGGATTCTAAGCAAAAACCAAGGGATTGTATTGCTCTGCATAGGAAACAAGAAAGTCGCTGTCCAGGGTCCTGTACACTGACTTCACATTACAGGACACTTCATTAGGTACGCCACCACAAAGCTGCTGCTTGGTTTCGTGGGAATTCATTGAATCATCTGTGGAACTGAACGAGCCTCTTATTTAGCGAAACAACATTAGGAAGCACGGCAGCGTCCATCCTGCTTTTGTGCATGTGTTAATGAAGCGCTCGCCAGCACTTAGTATGCAAAACCCTCACGCACGCACCAATCAATGGGAAGCAAAATGCAGCCCAACCGGCAGATTCCCCTTTCATGCATCACCGTCGGAGGAGGAGAGGTGGTTTGCAGGAATGTCGGGGCAAAGTTTCCTGCGCAACACGAGCGCCACTTCCGCGCCAGCGAGGCGCGCTCTTACCTGCTCTTCATCCGTGGACGGCAGGCAGCGGTCTCCCCCCCCCCCGCCCCGGGGGTCCAAGGGCTCTCCGTCGTCCTCCACGGGGGTCGTCGTCGGCGTTGACGGGTCGGCGTGTGCTGTGCCTGCAGACACTGCACTTCCCCACCGCCGCGGTCACCGTGAGAAAACCTGCACGGCGTCAGGAGCCTTTCGGGATGCGGAAGGGCGCCCGGAGTGATGTGAAGTGCGGAGTCCTCTTCCTCCGTCTCTCTCCTCCGCTTCCTCCTCTCAGTTTGTGGCGATCACACTGCGTCAGGCTCACCCTCCTCTCTCTCTCTCGCTCTCTCTCTCTCTCTCTCGCTCGTTCAGTGGAACAGACGGTGATTAATTCACTGGAATTCAGCTTCTCTCTCTCCTCTTCCTCTTCCTTTCCCCTCATCCAGCTGTTCCGGTGCATGCAGAGCAGAGATCCTGCACACATTCATGTAGATAAGACATTTATTTTCAGGAAGACAAGAATATCAAGAAAATAAATAATCACAACAATTTCTTGTCTTCCGTGCTGACATTGGCGCATCCCGACTGGAGTTTAGACATTTATGAATCTCTGTCAGTAGGGGGCACACCGGCGATCACACAGTCAGTTGGCAACCATAGGGAATTTTAGACAAGATCCGCTGCCTTCCAGAACACAGTTGTGGCAATTTCATGCAAAACAGCAAAAGCCAACTTTCACCACCGCGCACCGCCCACACGCTACGATGAAAACCCAAATGCTTGGCAATTCAGCAGCGCCTATCTGTCTAGTACATATGGCTCGAATTTGATGGCAGTCGGAAACATCATCGGGGAGGAGTTAGCGTTTGTAGGACCCCTGGAAATGGCTAAAATAAACTGAAAACGGTGACCACTGAGGCTAATCTTGCAGCAGTTTGCATCCTGGTAATCCCTGGTAAAATGCCCTTTCAAAAAGAAGTTTTTGTCACATAGAGGATCTTTGACTTGTGTTTTTCCAGTCGGCGCTTAAAAACAGCAGAGTGGCACTGTACTGTCAGTCACTATAAAGGATCTTTGATTTGTGTTTTTGTAGCATGTCTTTGCAAAAAGAAAAGTGTTTTTGTCATATAGAGGATCTTTGAGTAATTTTTTTGTAAAACGTCCTTGCAAAAGAAAAGTGTTTTTGTCATATACAGTAGAGGATCTTTGGCTCATGTTTCCAATAGGTGCTTAAAAACAGTGGTACTGTACTGTCATAGAGGATCTTTGACTTGTGTTCTTGTAGCATGTTCTTGCAAAAAGAAAAGTGTTTGTCATATACAGGATCTTTGACTCATGTTTTCCAATAGGCGCTTAAAAACAGCAGAGTGGTACTGTACTGTCATAGAGGATCTTTGACTCATGTTTTTGTCAAATGTCCTTGCAAAAAGAAAAGTGTTTTTGTCATAGAGAGGATCTTTGATTCGTGTTTTTGTAAAACGCCCTTGCAAAAGAAAAGTGTTTTTGTCATATAGAGGATCTTTGACTCATGTTTCCAATAGGTGCTTAAAAACAGTGGTACTGTACTGTCATAGAGGATCTTTGACTTGTGTTTTTGTAGCATGTTCTTGCAAAAAGAAAAGTGTTTGTCATATAGAGGATCTCTGCTTCTACGTGTTTTCGTAGTGGGTGCTTAAAAACAGCAGAGTGGTACTGTACTCGTCGAGTCTTCAACTCTCACCTCCGGCAGAGCTTCGCCTGCATCTCCGGGGAGGACGAGGATATCGAGTCCAAATGGGCGTATTTCGTGTCTCCATGGCTGAAGCAGTCGAGCGGAGCTGCGGCCACAATGTGGTCGGTGCCAGTCGTGGCGGCAAGCCCCTTGCCCCATGGTGGACACCAGAGGTCAGGGCTGCCATCAAGCTGAAGAAGGATCAAGCATGGACGGCTTGTGGGACTCCTGAAGCAGCTGACAGGTACCGGCAAGCCAGGCAGCTCGCGGTTTTGCCGGTGGTCAAGGCAAGAAATCAGGTGTGGGAGGAGTTTGTTAAGGCCCTGGAGCACGACTTTCGGTCAGAAAGGGGGAGCAGTGCCCGGTCCACACTGTTTATAGTGGTGACGGGGGCCTGCTGACCTCGACTGAGGATATAGTCGGACGGTGTAAGGAATACTTTGAGGCCCTTCTCAATCCCATTGACATACCTTCCATAGAGGAAGCAGAGTCAGAGGACACGCCATCCAACGTGGACAGTTTCATCACCGTGGCTGAGGTATCTGGGGTAGTCAAAACGCTCCCCAGTGGCAAAGCTCCGGGGGTGGACGAGTTTCGCCCTGAATTCCTCAAGGCTCTGGATGTTGAGGGACTGTCTTGGCTGACACGCCTCTTTAACATTGCGTGGAAGTCGGGAACAGTACCTCTGCATTGGCAGGCCGGGGTGATGATCCCCCTTTTCAAGAAGGGTGACCTGTCATGGGAGGCCGTGGAACACGGCGAGTTTTTTAGGATCCCAAATGCAGACAAGGGAGGCAGAAAGTACAAAAGAACAATTTAATACACAAAAGAGTCCAAAGCAAAAATACAAAGTACAAATAAGGAAAATCCAACAAGGTAAGAGTCCATAACAAAAAACACTAACAGCAAAAGGCTGTTAGGAAAAAACTAGAAATAACAAAAATACACTGCAGGCAAACCTTACAGGAGAAGATCACAAACAAGGCTAGCAGGTAGGTACAGGTAAGCAGGGAGCCGGGGAGCCAAAGAGCAGGGTAAGGAGCAGGTACGGGGAGCAGGTTATCAAGGAGTCAAGGAGTACAATCTGGCACCGGTCTGGAGTTTGGCTGGAGCTTAAGTAGGCCGGTGGTAATGAGCTGCAGGTGTGTGTAATTAGGGCTGGGTCATGTTCAGGGATGTGCTGCAACAAATAAACGACAGAGGGCAGCAGAGCAGAACACAGAACATGACAGTATGCCCCCCTCTTATAAGGCGCCGCCTGGCGGCTTACCTGGCTTGTCAGGATGGAGACGGTGGAAGTCGCTAATGAGGGACGGATCCAAGATAAGGGAGCGGGAGATCCATGAACGCTCCTCAGGACCATAACCTTCCCAGTCAACCAGATACTGGAACCCTCTGCCCCTCCTTCGGGAGTCCAAAATGGCCTTCACAGTGTAGGCTGGGTGGCCATCGATCAGGCGCGGCGGGGGCGGAGCCTCGACCGGAGGGCACAGGTGACTGGTAGATACAGGCTTGAGACAGGAGACGTGGAACACTGGGTGTACTTTGAGACTGGATGGCAGTTTGAGTCTCACGGAGGAGGGGTTGATGATGGAGTCCACAGTGTAGGGACCCACAAATCTGGGCGCCAGCTTCCTATTAGTCCCTGCTAAAGGTAAGTCCTTGGATGATAACCAGACCTCATCGCCAACCTGATAAGTGGGAGCTGGGATCCTGTGACGGTCAGCCAGCCGTCGATTTCGTGCCGCCGTGCGGCCTAGTGCAGCGACTGTCTCTCTCCAAATCCTCCGGGCTCGGCGTAGATGAACCTGCACGGATGGCACTGCAACTTCCGCCTCCTGTGAAGGGAACAGTGGGGGCTGATATCCGTAAGCGACCTTAAAGGGTGACATACCTGTGGCAGAGCTGACAAGCGTGTTGTGTGCGTACTCCACCCAGGGGAGGTGGGGGGCCCAGGAAGATGGATGCCGGTGACAAACGCAACGAAGGGCAGCCTCCAGGTCCTGGTTGGCCCGCTCTGTCTGGCCGTTGGTCTGAGGATGGTGACCGGAAGAAAGACTGACCGAGGCCCCCAGCATCTTGCAGAATGCCTTCCAGACTCTGGACGTGAACTGGGGGCCCCTGTCTGAGACGATGTTCGTGGGAATGCCGTGAATACGAAAAATGTGTCTCACCAGCAGACGAGCTGTGTCCAGGGATGTAGGTAGTCCAGGTAGTGCAATGAAATGAGCCATCTTAGAAAACCGGTCCACAATGTTCAATACTGTTGTGTTCCCCCTAGAGGCAGGTAAACCGGTAATGAAGTCCAAGGATATGTGAGACCAGGGCCGGGCGGGGATGGGTAATGGTTGGAGCAGGCCGGCTGGTGGTCGGTTTGAAGACTTACTCCTGGCACAGACAGAGCAGGCCGCGACGAACTCCTTGGCGTCCGCCGCCATAGAAGGCCACCAGAATCTTTGCGCCAGTGCGTATAACGTCCGTTTGAGTCCCGGGTGGCAGGTTACTTTAGACGTGTGACCCCATTGTAGTACCTCTGACCTGAGCTCCTCTGGGACGAACAGTCTTCCTGGGGGGCAGCCCTCTGGTGGTCTCCTCCCATCTGTTGCTTCCGACACCTTCCTCTCCACCTCCCACTGGAGTGCACCCAACACTCGAGCCACAGGTATGATAGTCTCTGGTGCCTTTCCCTCCTCCGTGGGGCTGAAGACTCTTGATAGGGCATCGGGCTTGACATTGCGTGAACCGGGTCTGTAAGTGATTGAAAAATTGAAACGGGTGAGGAATAATGACCAGCGGGCTTGTCGAGAATTGAGTCTTTGAGCGGTGCGGATGTATGACAAGTTCTTATGGTCCGTGATGACTATGAACGGAAGTGTAGCACCCTCCAGCCAATGACGCCACTCCCACAGCGCCAGAACGATGGCCAGCAGCTCCCTGTTACCCACATCATAGTTGCTCTCAGCCTGTGTGAGGCGACGAGAGAAGAAGGCGCAGGGGTGCAGCCTCTGGTCGACCGAGGATCGCTGGGACAGGACGGCTCCCACTCCCGTATCCGATGCGTCGACCTCTACAAAAAAATGCAGGTTAGGATCAGGATGAACGAGCACAGGTGCTGATGTGAATAACGATTTCAGATTACAGAAAGCCGTCTCTGCCTCTGGGGTCCACACAAACGGAACCTTAAGAGATGTAAGCCTAGTCAGAGGTCCTGCCTTACTGCTGAAATTGCGGATAAATCGCCTGTAGAAGTTGGCGAACCCTAGGAACCTCTGTAAGTGCTTCCTTGATTTGGGAGTTGGCCATTCGACCACCGCCTGAATCTTGGCGGGATCGGCACGCAATTGACCCTTCTCCACGATGTACCCCAGGAACGGCACTGATGTGGCGTGGAAATCACACTTCTCAGCTTTAACATACAACCTATTTTCAAGGAGGCGTTGAAGAACGAGTTTGACATGCGTAGTGTGTTCTTGTAGATTCCTAGAGAAAATCAGAATATCATCAAGATACACGAAGCAAAACAGATTAATCATATCGCTTAAAACGTCGTTAATCAGATTCTGGAACACCGCTGGGGCGTTAGTAAGACCGAAGGGCATGACAAGATACTCAAAGTGCCCCAGCGGAGTGTTAAACGCGGTCTTCCACTCGTCTCCATCCTTAATGCGCACTAAGTGGTAGGCATTACGGAGGTCCAGTTTCGAAAAGATCCGTGCCGAATGGAGAGCGGAAAAGGCAGAGTCCATGAGAGGGAGCGAATAACTATTACGTACCGTAATACTGTTCAAACCCCGATAATCGATACAGGGGCGCAAGGACTTGTCCTTCTTGGCAACAAAAAAGAAACCCGCACCGAGAGGAGAGGAAGAAGGACGGATGAGACCGGAAGCTAGCGAGGCAGAGATATAGTCCTTAAGAGCCTTTTGTTCCGGCCCAGAAATATTATAGAGCTTAGCGCTGGGTAATGTGGTGTTGGCTAGTAATTCTATCGAGCAATCATACGGTCTATGAGGTGGAAGTGTCTGTGCACGATCCTTACTAAATACTTGTTTCAAATAATGATATTCCTCAGGCACATTGGTGAGGTTAATCTCCTCTACAGGAAGTGGTTTAACGGAAACCTCGGAAATGGCAGACCTAAGGCAGTTAGCGTGGCAGAACATACTCCAGTTGACTATGTTCATCTTAGTCCAATCTACGGCAGGATTGTGGAGTTTGAGCCACGGTAACCCTAACACTAGTGGAGCTGCTTGGGAAGGCATAATAAAGAAGCTAATCCTCTCTGAGTGATTACCCGACAATTGCAGAGAAAGAGGTTCGGTCTGATACGTGACTACTGCTAGAAGACGTCCATCTAAAGACAGAACCTCCTTCGGAGAGGATAGCTTAATCACTGGGATATTATGTTTCTCTTTTTTTTTTTTTTTTTTTTTTTTTTTTTTATATTATGTTATGTTATATTATGTTTCTCAACGAATGACGTATCCAAAAAGCAGTCATCGGCACCGGAGTCAACTAGTGCGGTTACAGTCACATTTCTGCCCCCCCCTGTAATAATCCCCTTGACCTGGAGACGTCTCAGGGACTCATTGTCTGTGTCGATCACTTCCTGGGGGTACTCACAAATACCAGCTGAGGACTGGCTGCTGGTGACGGGAGGATCGATACTGGATAGCGATAGTTGTGCCGATGGTGCTCCTGGAGTCGACCCTTGGCGACGAACTGGACGGATGGGGCATTGAAGAAGCCGATGACCTGGGTTACTGCAATACAGGCACAGGTTCAGGCGACGGCGACGGGCTCTCTCCTCGGCGGCTAGTCGTCGTCCTCCCAGCTGCATTGGAACCTCCGTATCACCATCAAGCTTGATGGGGTGAGTCCTCCTCTGCTCCGTGGGCGAATGTGGTATCGGTGTATGAACCTGGTATCCCTCCTCTGCATAGTCCCTGATTCTCTCCTTTACTCGGTTGTCTAAACAAATCGCTAAGTTTATCAAGTCATCAAGCGATGTAGTATTATCCTTGGCTATTAGCTCATCCTTAATGCGGGCACTAAGAGCCCTCCGGAAGATACCACGGAGCACGGTATCGGGATATCCGCTTGCTGCTGCGAGCACACGGAAGTCAATGGAAAAATCGGCCACAGATTGCCCTCTTTGTTTTAAGTCCAACAGGCGATTGGTGGCTTCTAAACCCCGGATAGGGTGATGAAACACCCTTCTTATCTCCTCTAAAAATAATGGTAAGGAGGTACGGATGGCGGGCATAGAAGTACTTATGGCCAGGGCCCAAGTGGCAGCTCTACCCGCAAGCAAGCTCATTATGAAGGCTACTTTAGCTTGATCAGAGGAGTAAGATGTAGGTTGTTGATCAAAAACCAACGAACATTGATGTAGAAACTGGTTACAGGAATCAGAGTCACCAGAGAAGCGAGGAGGGTGAGGGATAATGGGCTCACGAGCTTGATGAGCAGCAGGTGTGCTTGCAGCTGTGGCAGCAGCGGAATCACTCATGGTAGTGGTTGTACCGACCTCTGGTGGCGGAATCGGAGCGGAACATCCCAGTCGTTGATTCAATGCTTCCATGTTAGCAGAGAGAACAGAAATGGCTTCCAGGATCCCTTGGAGCGACTTCTCATGGCTTCCCACCATGTGTCCTTGGTGTATCAGGGCTTTTCGGAATTGTTCCATTGTCTGCGGGATCCATGTTCTGGCCAGATTGTTCTGTCATGGGAGGCCGTGGAACACCGCGAGTTTTTTAGGATCCCAAATGCAGACAAGGGAGGCAGAAAGTACAAAAGAACAATTTAATACACAAAAGAGTCCAAAGCAAAAATACAAAGTACAAATAAGGAAAATCCAACAAGGTAAGAGTCCATAACAAAAAACACTAACAGCAAAAGGCTGTTAGGAAAAAACTAGAAATAACAAAAATACACTGCAGGCAAACCTTACAGGAGAAGATCACAAACAAGGCTAGCAGGTAGGTACAGGTAAGCGGGGAGCCGGGGAGCCAAAGAGCAGGGTAAGGAGCAGGTACGGGGAGCAGGTTATCAAGGAGTCAAGGAGTACAATCTGTCTGGAGTTTGGCTGGAGCTTAAGTAGGCCGGTGGTAATGAGCTGCAGGTGTGTGTAATTAGGGCTGGGTCATGTTCAGGGATGTGCTGCAACAAATAAACGACAGAGGGCAGCAGAGCAGAACACAGAACATGACATGACCGGAGGGTGTGTTCCAACTAAAGGGGGATCACACTCCTCAGCCTCCCTGGGAAAGTCGATTCCAGGGTGCTGGAGAGAAGGGTACGACCGTTAGTCCAACCTTGGCTACAGGAGGTGCAATGTGGTTTTCGTCTCGGTCGGGGAACACTGAACCAGCTCTACACCCTTGCAAGGGTACTGGAGGGTACTTGGGAGTTTGCCCAACCAGTCTACATGTGCTTTGTGGACTTGGAAAAGCCGTTCCACCGTGTCCCTCACGGTGTCTTGTGGGGGGTGCTCCAGGAGTATGGGATTGGTGGCGCGCTACTACGTGCCATTCAGTCCTTGTACAACCGGAGCAGGAGCCTGGTTTGCATTGCCAGCAGTAAGTCAAGCCTGTTTCCGGTGAATGTTGGCCTCCGCCAAGGCTGCCCTTTGTCACCGATTCTGTTCATAATTTTCATGGACAGAATTTCTATGCACAGCCAAGGTGTCGAGGAGGTCCAGTTCAGTGACCTTAGGATCTCATCTCTGCTATTTGCAAACGATGTGGTCCTGACGGCCTCATCGGGCTGTGACCTTCAGCCTTTACTGGGGCAGTTTGCATCTGAGTGTGAAGCTTCTGGGATAAAACTCAGCGCCTCCAAATCTGAGGCCATGGTTCTCAGTCGGAAAAGGGTGGTTGCTCCCTTTGGGTTGGGAATGAGGTCCTGCCCCAGGTGGAGGAGTTTAGGTATCTCGGGGTTTTGTTCACGAGTGAGGAAAGGATGGAGTGTGAGGTCGATAGGTGGATCGGTGCAGGGTCTGCAGTAATGCGGTCGCTGTACCGGACCGTCGTGGTGAAGAGAGAGCTGAGCCGGAAGGCAAAGTTCTCAATTTACCGATCGATCTATGTTCCCACCCTCACCTATGGTCATGAGCTTTGGGTTGTGATTGGGTCCAATGATTAAAAAAATACGTTTTCTAAAAATAGTTTTGTCAGCAACTGCATCGAATTTCATGTAAAAGCATATCAATGTTGGAAACAAGGACTATTATTTTATTGCAAAAAAATATACTGCTCTAAAGCCCACAGTTTTTGTTTATGTTGTTTTTGTTTCACAGTTTTTCTCAAAGCGTTTTTTCTCACTTTGTTTGGCGTATTATTCCCATAATATTATAACTTTTCCCCAACTTAATTTTATTTGTTTCTCATACCGTTCTGAAGTAGAAAAAATTTATTTTTTTCTTTAATATTTTAACTCTATGCCTCTAAAATGACATTATTTCCCCTCATAATATTGCAAGTTTATTTTTGTAAAATTGTGTCTTTTTTCTCGTCAAAATAATTTTTTGCCTTCATTCTTATAAAATTACAATGTTTTTTTGTTTCTGCTATGTCAAGCGTGGTTTTTGTACATTTTCTTCATGTACTGTAATTACGTTATTCCCATAATATTTTGTCTTATTCTTGTAACATGTCAAATTTACAAGTTTATTTTTTGTTTTGTTTGTTGTTTGTAATCTTCTTCTTTTCCTTTCAGCTTTTCCCTTCAGGGGTCGCAACAGCGAATCAAATGCCTCCATCTAAGCCTGTCTTCTGCATCCTCTTCTCTCACACCAACTACCTTCATGTCCTCTTTCACTACATCCATAAACCTCCTCTTTGGTCTTCCTCTCGGCCTCCTGCCTGGCAGTTCCAAACTCAGCATCCTTCTACCTATACAGTATATATTCCCTATCTCTCCTCTGGACATGTCCAAACCATCTCAGTCTGACCTCTCTGACCTTATCTCCAAAACCTCTAACATGTGCTGTCCTTCTGATGTACTCATTCCTGATCCTATCCTTCCTGGTCACTCCCAGATAGAACCTCAGCATCTTCATCTCTGCTACCTCCAGTTCTGTCTCCTGTCTTTTCCTCACTGACACTGTCTCTAGATCAAACAACATCGCTGGTCTCACCACAGTTTTGTGCACCTTTCCTTTCATTTTAGCTGAAACTCTTCTATCACCTGACACTTTTCTCCACCCGTGCCATCCTGCCTGTACACGTTTCTTCACCTCTTTTCCACACTCTCCATTGCTCTGGACTGTTGACCCTAAATACTTAAAATCCTCCACCTTCTTGATCTCTTCTCCCTGTAAGCTCACTCTTCCACTTGGGTCCCTCTCATTCACACACATGCACGCTGTCTTACTGCGGCTAACCTTCATTCCTCTCCTTTCCAGGGCAAGCCTCCACCTCTCTAGCTTCTCCTCCACCTGTTCCCTGCTCTCACTGCAGATCACAATGTCATCTGCAAACATCATAGTCCATGGAGATTCCTGTCTAACCTCGTCTGTCAGTCTGTCCATCACCATAGCGAACAAGAAGGGGCTCAGAGCTGATCCCTGATGCAGTCCCACCTCCACCTTGAACTCCTCTGTCACACCTACAGCACACCTCACCACTGTCTTCCAGTCCTCATACATGCCCTGCACCGCTCTAACATACTTCTCTGCCACTCCAGACTTCCTCATACAATAGTACAGTTCCTCTCTGGGCAGCCTGTCATAAGCTTACATAAACACATAAATCTGCATAAACACAATGCAGCTCCGTCTGGCCTTCTCTGTACTTCTCTATCAACATTTCGTCACTTCCTGTTGTACGGAAAGGACGCTCACGGAAAAGCTCCGTCCACTATTACCGGAGTTTTAAACTTTTGCGACCTTGGTGAATACAGTTTGTGATCACAACTTGTGATTACAACTCTGCAAGTGAGTGCTGAGACTTCTGCCTCAACTCGGACCCGCGAGTGGACTAAACTCACCAAAAGAGACAATCAGGTGGAGCCGACAGCCGTTACAAGCAAGCTATCATGCTAGTCGCGGTTTGAAGCCTGATTTCAATAACAGGATAACATCTGGAGTTTTCCTGTGCAGCTTTTTTCGGCCCACGAGGACTGGTGGGACTTTGGTGAGATACTGGTGAGAGATAAACTCGCCGTTATAACGAAGATTATTCACCGAAGGCATTGCACCACAAGTCAACGGCTAACTGACGGCGTTACCTAGCAACAGTAACAATGTCAAAGGCTCGAGGGAGAAGAAGCGCAACAAGCGGCGGCTCTAGTAGTTCTGGTCGAAGTACTCCAGATTCAGTCATATATACGGAAGATGTCGAACAGATTCCTGAGACAACTGGAGGTGCTTACCTATTACCACAACCGCCGCCGAGACCTTACAAGGATGACACAGTTAACCAGTTGACACACCTGAGTGGAAATATAGACAAAGCAACAGCGACAGCCTTGCGGAAGGTTAAACACCGCGCAAACAAGCAAGAAAGAAGTTCAATGGAAAAGAGTGAGTATACTATGGCGAAAACCATGGAGGATTATGGAAAACAGATGCAGCAACTTGTGGAGAATTCCAACTCCATGCATCAACTAATTTACAGTTTGATAGAGACTACCAACGCCATACAAAGAGAAATGCAAGTTCAGAGAGAAGCATTTCAAAATGAAATGGGGATATTAAGGAACGAAATGCAAGGTCTGAGAGTGGAGAATAAAAAATTACAGGAAAGTTATGATGCACTGGGAGCCACTCTCAAAAATGAATGTGAAGAAAAGGATAAAATCATTGAGAAGCTGAAAACCACCATAGATGATATGGATCAGAACACACGAATGAATGACGTGGTCGTGACGGGACTTCGAATTAAACCAAGGTCCTATGCCAGAGCAGTGGCGAATACTGAAGAACCAGACGAAAGGGATGTCGCCTCAACAGAGCAACAAGTTGTTGATTTTTTGCAATCGAAGGAGGTGGATGTAGACATCCAATCTATTGATACTTGCATCCCACTGTATGGGAGGAACCGTACTACACCCGTCATCATCGTCAAATTCACCAACAGGAAATACAAGGTTGCTCTGCTGAAACAGGGAAAGAAGCTGAAAGGAACAAATGTCTACATGAATGACCACCTGACCAAGCGCAACGCTGAGATTGCGAAGAAAGCACGTGATCTGAGGAAGCAAGGAAAGATTCAAGGAACATGGAGTGCAAACTGCAAAATCTTCATCAAAGCAAATGGAGGACCAGAGGCCAGAGTTCTTGCTGTCAAAGACATCAAGGACCTAGAAATATATTGAGGTCTCCCAACATGGAGGAAAACAGCTTTAATATGCTACAAGAAGATCTACAATTGGACACTTTTCACTTTACAGATCACAAACAATTGGATATGGAAAAAGACATTGATTTCTCTCACATTACAAACGACTGCCGTTATTATACGGAGGAGCAATACAACAACAGTTTTATCAACGACGACAAGTTATCCATCATCCACATAAACAGCAGAAGCTTGAACGCAAACTTTACTAATATTAAACAATATTTGAATCAATTCAAAGAACCTTTCAAAGTAATAGCAATCTCAGAAACTTGGATCAATGCTAACAAAGGAATGGACTTCGAGCTGGAAGGATATGAAATGACGTGTGCAAACAGGAACAACGCAAATGGAGGAGGTGTGGCCGTATACGTGGACAAACATCTGAACTACAAAATGGTAAAGAATATGTCATTTGTCATTGATAACATTTTAGAATGTATAACAATCGAAATCTGTAAAGAAAAAAGCAAAAATGTGTTAAGTTGTGTACAGAACTCCAAAGTCAAAGATTGGAATGTTTGAGGATTGGATTAAGACAACGTTTACAGACATAAGTCAAAAAATTATTTTCATATGTGGAGACTTCAATATTGACCTCTTGAACTCACACAAGTGCAAGGAAATAGATGACTTTATAGATACAATGTATAGTTTGAGTTTATATCCTAAAATCATCAGACCAAGCAGAATAACAGAGCACTGTGCCACCCTCATCGATAATATATTCACCAATGACTTTGATAACAACACAATCAGTGGCCTGCTAATTAGTGATATCAGTGATCATCTTCCAGTGTTCACAATTTACAATGAACATTATAAGAAAAAACAGGCGGAGGCAAAAAAGACTTTTCAAAGATTGTGTACAGAGAACAGCATCTGTGTCTTCAAGATAGGACTAGAAGAACAGAGTTGGGAGAGTGTCTACAGTGCAACAGATGTGGATGAAGCATATGACAGCTTCCCTGGTACTTATATGGAGCTCTACCATAAGAACTGTCCCTGGCAAGAAAAGCCCAAGAAGCAAAAGAAAAACCAGCAGCCATGGATGACAAAAGGACTAAAAAACGCCTGTAAGAAGAAGAACACATTATACAGGACATTTATCATTCAACAGACTAAAGAAGCAGAACAAAAGTATAAGACATACAAAAACAAGTTGACAACTATCTTGAGAGCGTGTAAGAGGGAATATTATAGTCATGTACTTGATAAGAACAAAAATAACATGAGAGCAACTTGGGGCATCTTAAATAGTATTATAAAGAACAACATTGAGAAAGCAGACTAGCCTCACTATTCCATGGTTGGAAACACTAACAGGAAGGACATGAAGGAGGTAGTTGAAATGTTTAATGAATATTTTGTAAATATTGGACAAAAACTGGAACAGGAAATTCCAAAACAAGACACAATTGATGAAGGGATTGATATTATTGATAGGAATCTTAATTCTATGTTTCTCACTGCTGTAACCAAAAAGGAGATCACTGACATTGTTAACCATTTTAAGGCAAAAACATCAACTGATTGTCATGGAATCGAAATGGAAACAATTAAAAGGGTCATCAATGGGATCGCAGACCCGTTAACATATATTAGTAACTTATCATTTCAGACTGGAATATTTCCAAGCAAAATGAAAACAGCCAAGGTGGTTCCAATTTTCAAAAAAGGAGACAAACACCAATTTACAAATTATCGACCAGTTTCCTTGTTACCACAATTCTCGAAAATTGTGGAGAAGCTATTTAATAATAGGTTGGACAAATTTATTAATAAGAATGAATTATTGGCAAGTAGTCAATATGGTTACAGAGCCAACATTTCAACTTCTATGGCACTGATGGAAATCACGGAGGAAATCACTACTGCCATAGACAACAGAAGATGCGCAGCTGCAGTATTCATGGATCTGACAAAAGCCTTCGATACAATTTATCACACTATTTTAATTTCAAAATTAGAAAGGTACGGAATTAGAGGTTTAGTCTTAAATTGGGTTAAAAGCTACCTAGCAAAGAGGAAACAATTTGTAAAGCTAGGAGAATATACATCTGGGAGTCTACACAATACGTGTGGAGTACCACAGGGGTCCATACTGGGACCAAAACTGTTTAACTTGTACATTAACGACATTTGCAAAGTAACTAACAACTTAAAATTGGTCTTATTCGCCGATGATACCATCGCTTTCTGTTCTGGTGAAAGCACACAAGAACTCATTAAAAAGGTCAAGGATGAAAAGGTCATATTAAAGTCATGGTTTGACAAGAATAGATTATCTCTGAATTTAAGTAAAACTAAAATAATGTTATTTGGTAATAGTAGAAAGGACACGTACGACCAAATACAAATTAATGGAACGGATATTGAAAAAGTGGAAGAATATAAATTCCTTGGGGTTATAATAGATGAAAAAATGAGTTGGAAATCTCATATTAAATATATACAGCAAAAGGTGGCGAGAAATATCTCTATATTGAATAAAGCAAAATATGTTCTTGATCAAAAATCACTCCACACTCTGTACTGTTCCTTAGTATTACCATATCTAATGTATTGTGTGGAGATATGGGGAAATAATTACAAAAGCAATCTTCACTCACTCACTGTACTGCAAAAAAGATCTGTGAGGATAATTCATAATGCCAAGTATAAAGAACATACAAATCCTTTATTTTTAAAATCACAGATATTAAAATTTGCAGATTTAGTACACTTTCAAACCGCTAGAATGATGTATAAAGTTAATAATAACTCGTTACCCAAAAATCTAATTAAGTATTTTTCAATCAGAGAGGAGAAATATGATCTTAGAGGAAAATTAAACCTAAAACATTTATATGCGAGAACAACGCTGAAAACCCACAGCATTTCCGTGTGTGGAATTAAATGATGGAAGGGATTGAGTAAAGAACTCAAACAATGTACCGAGATGAGCACATTCATAAACAATACAAGCAGTTGATGTTTGCTAAATACAAGGCAGAAGAATCCTGATTGTTCTGTCAGGTTTGTTATTTTATTTTATTTTATTTTATTTTATTTTATTTATTTATTTATTTATTTATTTATCCATCCATCCATCCATCCATTTTCTATACCGCTTCATCCTCATTAGGGTCGCGGGGGCATGCTGGAGCCTATCCCAGCTGACTTCGGGCGACAGGCGGGGTACACCCTGGACTGATCGCCAGCCAATCGCAGGGCACATATAGACAAACAACCATTCACACTCACAGTCATACCTATGGGCAATTTAGAGTCGCCAATTAACCTCACCTGCATGTTTTTTGGGAATGTGGGAGGAAGCCGGAGTACCCGGAGAAAACCCACGCGCACACGGGGAGAACATGCAAACTCCACACAGAAATGCCCAGGGGAGAATCGAACCCAGGTCTTCCCGATCTCCAGGCTGTTCCTGTATTGGCCAACATGCTAACCACTAGACCACCGTGCGGCCCTTATTTATTTATTTATTTATTTATTTTTTATTTAATTAAATTTTATTTTTTATTTATTTATTTTTATTTATTTTTTTATAATTTTCTTTGTTGTGTTTAAAAAAAAAAAAAAAGGAAAGGAAAAAAAAAAAGAAAGGAAAAAAGAAAAAAAAGCTTTGTTCTTATTTATTTATTTAGTATTGTCATCATTATTATCATTATTATGAATGTTCTCTCTTTTTTTGGGGGGAGGGCTATCTCACCGTTATCTTTTATGTGTTATCCTGACTATCACTGAAAACATGACATGGAATCCAGGAAGTGAACTACATGTACTGTACAAGATGTAGAATGGATGGGGGGTAGGATTAAATAAGCTTTGCTTCTTCCTACTCCTTTTGGACATGTGGAACTGTCAAAGAATGATTCATGAGATGTATTCCATTGTAACCTTCATGTTCAAATAAACTAAACCAAACCAAACCAAACCAAACATCATCAAAGCAAATACTGCATCTGTAGTACTCTTTTTTGGCATGAAACCATACTGCTGCTCACAAATGCTCACTTGTGCCCTTAGTCTAGCTTCAACTACTCTTTCCCATAACTTCATTGTATGGCTCATCAGCTTTATTCCTCTGTCGTTGCCACAGCTCTGCACATCTCCCTTGTTCTTAAAAATGGGCACCAGCACACTTCTCCTCCATTCCTCAGGCATCTCTTCATGATCTAAGATCCTGTTGAACAACCCAGTCAGGAACCCTACTGCCACCTCTCCTAGACACTTCCAAACCTCTGCAGGTATATCATCAGGACCGACGGCCTTTCCACTCTACATCCTCTTCAATGCTCTCCTCACTTCATCCTGACTAATCTTTGCTACTTCCTGGTCCACAAAAGTCACCTCTTTAGGTCTTTGTTCTCTCTCATTTTCCACGTTCATCAGCTCTTTAAAGTATTCTTTCCATCTTCCCATCACACTACTGGCACTTGTCAATAGACTTCCACCATCCTTTTTTTTTTTTTCCCCCTGTCCTGTCCAGCCTTTAAAGCAGATAGAATTGTAGATCTAAATGCCGTCAAGTGCTCAATTCCCCTGTTATACAGAATTTATTTGACTTTGATGCTTGTTATTAAGCAAATTTGGAGCGACCGGACCGAAGCAGGAGGGGACAGAGAAGAAAAGAAATGTATGTGGGGAAGACTTCATATATATAAAGGTGCAAGAATGTGTGGGCGTGTAATTGTCACTGAGAATGCATGAAAGGAAAGGTGCCGCCCTCCACCTCCCAGAGAGCCCCGCCCCAAATAGCCAGGCCGAGCCCCCGCCGCCAGAAGGCCACCAGGCCCACAGGGGCAGGCAGCACAAAGATCAGTGCCCCAAGAGCCAGCCCAGAGAGCCTTCCCCCCCGGGAAGACCAGCAAGGGGCCGAAGAGAGGCAATCCCAGCCAAAGACAGGGTGCCGGCAGGCCGCAGGACAGCCAACCCCTGAGACCAGCGAGAGATCACACCCCACAAAGGCAGACGAGTACCGGGGGCCACAAACCGGCAGGCCCAGAGACGCCCCCACAACCGGAAAGAAGCCCGCCCACGCCGGAAGCGCCAATCGCCCCCACCGCCACCCCCGCCCGACCCCCGACACAGGGCCGCCGCGCCCAGGGATGCAGGAGGCACACCCTCCACCCACCCGGCGGAGGCACGGGCGGCAGAGATGTATCACCCAGCACCCGACCCCACGGAGCAAACCCCTGTATACCCCCCCTAAAAAATAAATAACTAAAATAAATAAATAAATAAAATTACACACACGCACGCACATACACAGTCCTACGCACGCACATACACACTCCTACGCACCCAGGCGCACACACATACGCACGCACGCACACACACACACACACGCAAGCACACACACGCGCACACACACAGTGGTCAACTGCCCGACACCCGGAAGCCCCACCCTATCCCCCGTTGGTAATCCAAGGAGCAGCAGAGCCGGGGACCCCGGGGTCCCAGACATACAATCCAGAACCCAGGCACGGAGAGCGCAGAGGGGGAGCCAGCGAGGAGGAAAACGGGAAACTGAGCAAGCAGGCGGGAAAACGGGCGAGCAGCCAGGCGAACCACCACACAGCGCCAACCGACACCCGCGGGCCAGCAAACCCCGAAGAGGGAGCGGGAGCACCGCACCCCAAGCCGCAGGGAGGCCAAGCACCAGAGCCGAGAAGGTGAGACCAGCAGCAGACCAGCCGACGGACCCCACCAACCACCAGAAGCCAGACCAGCCACATGCCACCAGAGCCGACAGCGCACCACCCGCGCACCGGAGCCCCAGCCAGGCAAGAACACAGACAGCGGCCCAGCAGAGCACAAAGCGCAATGGCGACAAACGTCCAAGCACCCGGCAGAGCACAACCCCCCCCAGCGGGCCCGGCCCCAGGGCACATGCTCCCCCATCCCCACCCCGCCACCCAGGCCCACAGTACCCGCAAGCATGACCAAGCCCCAACCCACCAGCTGGCCCGGCGCCCCAGCAGCCACCGCAGCGAAGCAACCACAAGCCCCCGCGGCGGCACACGGGCCACCCGCAGCACCGACACTGCCCCCCGGAGACCACCGAACCCGCCCCAAGAGCGCAGAGGCGCCCGCAGCACGTGTCAGTCCACGGGAAGCACCGCAAGCCACCCCCCCCCAGCGCAAGCCCCGGCATCAACAGGCCCCAGAGGGCCACCCCAGGGAAAGGCAGGCAAACCAGACAAAGGCATCTCACAAGCCAGGCCACCCCGGGCGAGCCACCGCAAAGGCCAGGCCCCCGGCCACACCGCCGACCCTGGCGGGTAGGTGCCACGGAACAGGCACGAGGCACCCCAATCCAGCCCGCCCCACCCATGTATGTGATAAGGTGTGATTGTGTCTGTAATGCAATTAAAAAGATAATAAATAAATAAAATAAAATAAAAGAGGACAGCTATGAAGAGCTGGTCTCTGTGTCCCTGAGGGGTGTATCTATGTGCATGTATATGATAGGTGTGTATGTGGATGTTAGCTAATGATGCAATTAAAATCGGGGGACAGCTGCCGTTCCCTATCCTTAATCACCCTAACCTGCTGCACTTCCTTCCCATCTCTGTCTCTCTGTCTTGCCAACCTGTATAGATCAGTCTCTCCCTCCTTACTATCCAACCTAGCATACAAGTCATCATATGCGCCTTGTTTGGCCTTTGCTACCTCCACTTTCACCTTACGCTGCATCCCCCTGTACTCCTGTCTACTCTCCTTAGTCCTCTCAGTGTCCCACTTCTTCTTAGCTAACCTCTTTCTCTGTATACACTCCTGTACCTCCTCATTCCTCCACCAAGTCTTCTTGTCTACTTTCCTTCCAGATGACACACCGAGTACTCTCCTGCCTGTCTTCCTGATCACATTAGCTGTTGTTGTCCAGTCATCTGGAAGCACCTCCTGACCACTCAGAGCCTGTCTTAATTCCTTCCTAAAAGTCATGCAACACTCTTCCTTTTTCAGCTTCCACCATTTGGTCCTCTGCGCTGTCTTTGTCCTCTTCATCTTCCTCACCACCAGAGTCATCCTACACACCACCATCCTATGCTGTTTGGCTACACTATCACCTACCACTACTTTACAGTCACTGATCTCCTTCAGATGACAGCGTCTACACAAGATGTAGTCTAGCTGTGTGCTCCTACCTCCACTCTTATAGGTCACCCTATGTTCCTGCCTCTTCTGGAAGAAAGTATTCACTATAGCCATTTCCATTCTTTTTGCAAAGTCAACCATCATCTGTCCTTCTGCATTCCTCTCCTGGATACCAAACCTGCCCATGGCCTCCTCATCACCTCCGTTTCCTGCACCAACATGTCTATTGAAGTCTGCACCAATGACAACTCTCTCTCTTCTAGGTATGCTCTGCATCACTTCATCCATGTCCAACCAGAATTTCTCCTTCTCCTCCAGCTCACATCCTACCTGTGGAGCATACCCACTAACAACATTGACCATTACACCTTCCATTTCTAGCTTCAGACTCATCACTCTATCTGACAGTCTTTTTACCTCCAGGACATTCCAAACCAACTCCTCCTTCAAGATAACTCCTGCACCGTTTCTCTTCCTATCTCCACCATTATAGAACAACTTGAACACTGCTCCTAAACTTCTAGCCTTGCTACCTTTCCACCTGGTCTCCTGGACACACAGTATGTCTACTTTCCTTCTCTGCATCATGTCGACCAACTCTCTACCTTTTCCTGTCATAGTTCCAACATTCAACGTCTCTTCTCTCAGTCCTATACTCTTAGTGTTCCTCTTCTCTCTCTTCCTACGGACACACTTTCCTCCTCTCCTTCTTCGACCAACAGAAGTCCAATTTCCACCGGCACCCTGTAGGTCAATAGCGACGATGGCGGTTGTTGTTAACCCGGGCCTCGACCGATCCGGTATGGAAGTCATAGGTTTGATTCGCATGTTTGATTTGGCAAAAGTTTTACGTCAGATGCCCTTCCTGACACAACCCTCTGTATTTATCCGGGCTTGGGACCGGCACAATAAGACACTGGCTTGTGTCCTCTTGCGGCTACATTTGTTTGTTGTTTGTAATATTATGACTTAAAAAAAAAATCTTTCATTAATATTTATGTATGAATAATTTATGTATTAACATTTATTGACTAACTATATGCTACTAAAATTACGTTATGTTTCCTCATAATATTACAAAGTTATTCCCGCAAAATTACAACTTTTTAAAATCTAATATTTTGACTTCATTTATCCATTTTAATCTTGATTTAGCCGGGCGGGGGGCTGCTCCTTTCGTGGGCCCTGTCGTGCGGTGCTTGCTTCTCTGTCCCTCCCTGGCACCTGTGGCTTGCGTGCTTCGTGGGTGTGGCCGTGCTCGGCTCTATGTGGGGTCAGGTGCTCTTGTGGTCGTCGTGGTGTTGCTCCCTTGCCGGTCGTGGTGGTATGCGGGAGGCGCATGGGCGGTGGTGGCGGTCGGATCTGCCTTGGGGCGTGTGGCTGGTCCGTGGTGTTCGGCGGTTTGGGGGTGGCGCTGTGGATGCTACCTCCGGTGGGGCTCCGGTGTTAGGGGGTGCTGGGGGTATCGCCTCTGGGGGGTTGGGTGGGCCGGACTGGGCATCCTGGCGGGCCGGGTAGGGCCTGTGGTGTGTCCTGCGGCCTGTGGCTCGCCCGAGCCTGGGCTGTGGTGGGTGGCCGGTCGGTCATGTGTCCTTGGTCCCCCCCCTGCTCGGTTTGGGCGGCGTTGGGGTGTGGGGCCCCCGTCCTTCCTGTGCCACTGCACCATCTCACATATATAGGACTTTGGGGGGTGCCCTACAGTCGGGCGTGGTTGGGGAGGGGAGCTGCCTTGCGGGGCTCCTTTGCTCCTGCCGTGCCAATGACCTGTTGCCCCCCAATTTTAATTGCAGAGTAGACACTTAGGGTTTGGGGGGGGGCTGGTCAGGTGAGGGACCCTCCGAGCGGCAGCTGTCCCCCAATTTTAATTGCATCATTAGCTAACATCCACATACACCCCATATACATGCACACAGATACACCCCTCAGGGACACAGAGACCAGCTTTTCGTAGCTGTCCTCTTTTATTTTATTTTATTTATTTAATTTTAAAAAAAAAATTGTATTATAGACACAATCACACCTCATCACATACACGGGTGGGGCGGGCTGGATTGGGGTGCCTCGTGCCTGCTCCGCGGCGCCTGCCCGCCAGGGTTGGGGGTGTGGCCGGGGGCCTGGCCGTCGCGGTGCCTCGCCCGGGGTGGCCTGGCCTGTGGGGTGCCTATGTCTGGTTCGCCTGCCCTTCCCTGGGGTGGCCCTCTGGGGCCTGTTGATGCCGGGGCTTGCGCCGGGGGGGGCTGCTTGCGGTGCTTCCCCTGGACTGACACGTGCTGCGGGCGCCTCTGTGCTCTTGGGGCGGGTTCAGTGGTCTCCGGGGGGCGGTGCCGGTGCTGCGGGTGGTCCGTGTGCCGCCGCGGGGGCTGGTGGTTGCTGCGCTGTGGCGGCTGCTGGGGCCCCGGGCCGGCTGGTGGGTTGGGGCTTGGTCATGCTTGTGGGTACTGTGGGCCTGGGTGGTGGGGTGGGGGTGGGGGGCGGGTGCCCTGGGGCCGGGCCCGCTGGGGGGGTTGTGCTCTGCCGGGCGCTTGGGCGTTTGTCGCCGTTGCGCTTTGTGCTCTGCTGGGCCGCTGTCTGTATCCTCGCCTCCCCCAGTCTGTCTGCGGGCTTGTCGGGGGTGGGGCTCCAGTGCGCGGGTGGTGCGCTGTCGGCTCTGGTGGCATGTGGCTGGTCTGGCTTCTGGTGGTTTGTGGGGTCCATCGGCTGGTCTGCTGCTGGTCTCGCCTTCTCGGTTCTGGTGCTTGGCCTCCCTGCGGCTTGGGGTGCGGTGCTCTCGCTCCCTCTTCGGGGTTTGCTGGCCCGCGGGTGTCGGTTGGCGCTGTGTGGTGGTTCGCCTGGCTGCTCGCCCGTTTTCCCGCCCGCCTGCTCAGTTTCCCGCTTTCCTCCTCGCTGGCTCCCCTGTCTGCCTTGCTGGCGGCGTCCTACCGTTGGGAGGGTGTGGCCTGGGGTCTTCCTGCTCCCTGGCGGTCCGCGCTGTCCGTGCCTGGGTTCTGGATTGTATGTCTGGGACCTCGGGGTACCCGGCTCCGCTGCTCCTTGGGTTACCAACGGGGGATAGGGTGAGGCTTCCGGGTGTCGGGCAGTCGACCACTGTGTGTGTGCGTGCGTGTGTGTGTGTGTGTGCGCGCGTGTGTGGTGGCGTGGGTGTGCGCACTTGAGTGCGTTGAAGTGTGTATGTGCGTGCGCGTGGGGGCGTAGGAGTGTGTATGTGCGTGCGTGTGGGTGCGTAGGAGTGTGTATGTGCGTGCGTGTGTGTACTTTTATTTATTTATTTTAGTTATTTAGTTTTGGTGGCGGCGGGGGGGCGGGTGATACATCTCTGCCGCCCGTGCCTCCGCCAGGTGGGTGGAGGGTGTGCCTCCTGCATCCTTGGGCGGGGCGGCCCTGTGTCGGGTGTTGGGCGGGGGTTGGCCCGGGGCAGGCCGGGCTCTGCTCCCTGGGGGTGGGGGTGGCGGGGGGTGGGGATTGGTGCTTCCGGCGCGGGCAGGCTTCTTTCCGGTTGTGGGGCCGTCTCTGGGCAGACATACAATCCAGAACCCAGGCGCGGACAGCGCGGACCGCCGGGGAGCAGGAAGACCCCAGGCCGGTTTGTGGCCCCCGGTACTCGTCTGCCTTTGTGGGGTGTGATCTCTCGCTGGTCTCAGGGGTTGGCAGTCCTCCGGCCCGCCGGCGCCCTGTCCTTGGCTGGGATTACCTCTCTTCGGCCCCTTGTTTGTCTTCCCGGGGGGGAGGGCTCTCTGGGCTGGCTCTCGGGCCACTGATCTTTGTGCTGCCTGCCCCTGTGGGCCTGGTGGCCTTCTGACGGCAGGGGCTCGCCCTGGCTATTTGGGGCGGGGCTCTCTGGGAGGTGGAAGGCGGCCCCTTTCCTTTCATGCATTCTCAGTGACAATTACACGCCCACACATTCTTGCACCTTTATATATATGAAGTCTTCCCCACATACAGAGATACCTGTACATATGCACACTCACAGTACATACGTACTTCCCCACATTACTCACTGAGTTAACCAGGGTGTTATTATGTTGTTGGTTTTATTACAGCGACGGTGATATCAGCAGTATGACTATAGTTTTTTTTACAATGATGTGCATTACAGTAATTATCATTCTGTTCACTATCATAGTTCATCATTTCATGACTGCTATTATGTGTGATTGTCATTGACAGCTTTGTCATTGTGGTTGTTGATATTGTTTTGTCCTTATGTCCTTGTCCATCTTTATAGTTGTCACAGACATTTATTTGCTGATGTCGTTCTGTATGTTTCTGTTGTTCTGTTCTTGTTGTCACAATTGTTGTTGTTGCTGCTGTTGTCCTTGTCTCGTCTCTCTTTTTTTTTTTGTCCCCCTCTCATCCCCGCATCCCCCCCCCACGTATCCTTTTCTCTTCTTCTCTGTCACCTCCTGCTCCGGTCCGGTCGCTCCAAATTTGCTTTATAACAAGCATCAAAGTCAAAAAAATTTTGTATAACAGGGGAAGTGTATATCACACTTCTCCCTGGCAGAGTAAATCTGTTGAGCACTTGATGGCATTTAGATCTACAATTCTATCTGCTTTAAAGGCTGGACAGGACAGGGGGAAAAAAAAAAATAATAATCTTGATTTAGTAGTAGAATAACCAAAATAAGGTTTTTAGCTTGTTGTAAGAAAAAAGAACCCATTTCTGGCAAACAAAATGATGTTCATAATTAGCTAGCTATACTTTGTTATTATAAGATTATTTTTCTCATGTGAAAATTGCAGTGTTGTTCCGAAATCAGCAAATCTTTAGATATATTTTCTGTGTGTGAGTCCGTTCTTAAACTCAGAAAGTTAGGTAAGCAGTTTTTGCTCTTCATTTAAGGCAAATATTCTTAATTTGTTGCTGAAGAATAACCAAAATTAAGTTTTTAACTTGTTATTAGAAAAATAACTAAGTTCTGGCAAAAAGATCTTCATAAGAATTGGCTAGCTATACTTTTTTAAATATAAGATACTTTTTGTCATGTGAAAATTGCTAGACAAGATATTTTAGGTAAGCAAAAACTGCTTACCTAACTTTCTGAGTTTAAGAACAGACTCACACACAGAAAATATATCTAAAGATTTGCTGATTTCGGAACAATACTGCAATTTTCATATGAGAAAAATAATCTTATAATAACAAAGTATAGCTAGCTAATTCTTATGAACATCATTTTAGTAATAAAAGTCCAAAATTACTGCTGATTTGTCCTTTTTTGTTGTTGTTGTTTCGAAAGGACTGTGGCGCGAGCTTTAAAAAAAAACACGGGCCACACTTTGACACGACTGCCCGAGGGTGTAGTGTTTTTGGACAGGAGATAAAAGATGATTTTGCAGGCCACATGCAGAATTGATGTACTTTTAGGGTGCTTAGTAGGGGTCTTAAAGGGAAACACTTGCATTGTGAAGTGATGTGAGGCCTCATTTGGACGCGTGTGCCCCCCAAAGGCGGATCTCCAGCAGCCGAATAGAGCGTCCAATGTTATTTGAGCTTGGCCGCGTGCCTAAATGCACTATGGGGCATCCTGATGTCCTGCCAGCCCACATGCTCACATTAACCGCCTCTTTAGCGCAGACACACACGGCTGGCGAGGCATTTCAATGAACTTGGAAGAAAAACTAAAGGGGGGCCGCGTGGTGACACGCTGCAGCTCTACTAAATATCAGTCCTCCCTTCGTCCCCACTGAAATCTAACATATATGTTACATCATGCCTTGCATTAGCGCATGCGGCGTGCTATACGTCCAGTAATCTTGCGGCGACGTGACTTTGGAGTGAACCGCACCCCCCCGTGACCCTCGTAATGCACCAATGAGCAATTAGGAATTAGCGAGATGAGCGGCAGATAAGAGAAGGAAGAATCAGGGCTACATCGTCACTGCTGCCTGCCCGTGCCTCCAATAGAATAGAACAGAATGGAATAGAATATGGTTGGTCATCACAGTGTTTGCACCTTGGAGAGTCGGGGGAGTCGGGGGAGGTGGGGGAGGCGTTAGTGTCCAACCTCTGGCTTGACCTCGGAGCTTTCAGGCAATGAATAGGATATGAATATAGGATATGAATATACGATCATGCTTCCTTATTATTGATGGGTTAAAAAAAAGGAAGGTCAACGAGGCGACTTTTCTTAAAGCGACATGGCGCTCCCATTCGGGTCACCTTAGCATTTCATTTCCATTATGATTACTTTACTATACTAAGCATTTATTACTTAACTAATGGGTCCTTTTTCCAGTACATGATTATTTTACTACGCAGTATTTCAGTGGCTGATCTTACTGTGTGCATGCCGAAAGACATGAGTGCCACTGTAGTATTATTCGTAGAGAGGAGGACCGTCAAGGTTTCATACAATAACCCCTCGACACTTTGCACACTGCAAAAACAGCCATACTTGAAAGAAGCCAAAATTATATTCAAATTAGACAACTTTTCTAATTTCAAGCAAAATATTCTGCCAATGAGGTAAGCAAAATGTGCTTGGCTAGAATTCTTACAACTAGAATATTTTTCTTGTGACTTTTAAGAATATAATGAGCCCTAAAATCAGCAAGATTTAAGTCAAATGTTCTTCTGACAAGGTAAGAAGTCAGCCCAATGCTCTTATAAGAGTCTTAAATTGAGATCAAATTTACTTTTATGAGGCTCGATTTAAGCAAGTTTGTTAAGTTTGTACATATTCTAGATGTACGAGTATTATTCTATTTTCTTGTCATTTCTAGAGACTGCAATTAACCCGTCATGCATATGGAAGGAATCACACACGAGGCGGAGCGTGTGAGCTCCGCACTGATGTGTTCCAACGGGGATTTGAACGCCCACCTGACTGTGAAGCTAACATACTAACCACTCGACCACCATGCCGCCAACATCTTTTCTTGTCGGCATGTTAGCTATGTTGGTTACTTCTTTTCAGCATGAAGCAAATTATATGGATGGAACTTTATTTAAAAAGAGGGTGACTTCGTTTAGGAAAACCTGTTTCACAAACACTCTCAGAATTCTTTTTTGCCTTGATTTGCATGTAAATTCACTAGTTTTTACATTCGTAAACTAGATACAAAGAGACTAATATTTTCTTGAATCAAATTTAATAATGTGACACATTTACAGATGTCATGACTAGATTTAATTGAATAAATCTTTCATACGCTCTATGAAATTTGCTGTGAAGCCTTCACATTGGTCCAAAATCAGCAAATCTTTACATTTATTTTCTGTGTGTGAGTCCATTCTTAAATTTAGGAAGTTTAGAAACCAGTTTTATTCTTAATTTAAGACAAATATTCTTAACTTGTTTTGTTGTTGAAGAAGAATCAAAAGAAGGTTTTTAGGTCAGTATTAGGAAAAAAAAACACATTTCTGGCAAAAGGAATCTTCATGAGAATTGGCTGGCTATACTTTCTTATATAAGTGCAGTGCAACGCAAAAACTAAACTTCAAGAAAGTAAAAAAGTCCCATTTTAAGCAACCATTTCTTATCTTTTTCCTAAAAAGAAAAAATATCTTGTCTAGAAATTTTCACATGACAAAAAGTATCTTATATTTAAAAAAGTATAGCTAGCCAATTCTTATGAAGATCTTTTTGCCAGAACTTAGTTATTTTTCTAATAACAAGCTAAAAACTTAATTTTGGTTATTCTTCAGCAACAAATTAAGAATATTTGCCTTAAATGAAGAGCAAAAACTGCTTACCTAACTTTCTGAGTTTAAGAACGGACTCACACACAGAAAATATATCTAAAGATTTGCTGATTTCGGAACAACACTGCAATTTTCACATGAGAAAAATAATCTTATAATAACAAAGTATAGCTAGCTAATTCTTATGAACATCATTTTTTGCCAGAAATGGGTTCTTTTTTCTTACAACAAGCTAAAAACCTTATTTTGGTTATTCTTCAACAACAATTTAAGAATATTTGTCTTAAATTAAGAATAAAACTGGTTTCTAAACATTCTGAAGTTAAGAATGGACTCCCACACAGAAAATACATGTTAATGATTTTGGACCAATGTGAAGGCTGCACAGCAGCAACATTTATTCAATTAAATCTAGTCACAACATTTTTGGAAATGTGTACAATTATTTAACTTGATTCAAGGAAATATTAGTCTCTTTTTATCTAGTTTAGAAATGTAAAAACTAGTGGATTTACATGCAAATCACCCCCAAAAAAGAATTCTGATAGTGTTTATGACAATAGGTTTTTCTAAATGAAGTGAATCTTGGATACAATCACATTTTATTTATCCCATTTGTTTATTTGTAAAAGATGATTCAACTCAAATTAAGACAACAAATACATTTTTCTTGCATTTCCATCAAACCATGTCCATGCCCTGCAAAAACTAAATGTCAAGAAAGTAAAAAAAGTTATATATACACTCAACAAAAATATAAACGCAACACTGTTTTTGTTTTTTGCTCTCATTTTTTATGAGATGAACTCCAAGATGTAAAACTTGTTCCACATCCACAATATCAGCATTTCTCTCCAATATTGTTGACAAATGTGTCTAAATGTGTGATAGTGAGCACTTCTCCTTTGCTGAGATCATCCATCCCACCTCACAGGTGTGCCATATCAACATGCTGATTAGACACCATGATTAGTGCCCAGGTGTGCCTTAGACTGCCCACAATAAAAGGTTGTGATCAGGTTGTGGATTGTGGCCTGTGGAATGTTGGTCCACTCCTCTTCAATGGCTGTGCCAAGTTGCTGGATATTGGCGGGAACTGGTACACGCTGTTGTCTGCGCCGATCCAGAGCATCCCACACATGCTCAATGGGTGATATTTCTAGTGAGTATGCTGGCCATGCAAGAACTGGGACGTTTTTGGCTTCCAAGAATTGTGTACAGATCCTTGCAACAGGGGGCCGTGCATTATCCTGATGCAACATGAGGTGATGGATGTACTGCCAAATTCTCTGAAAAGCCTTTGGAGACGCTTATGGTAGAGAAATGAACATTCAATACACGAGCAACATCTCTGGTTGACATTCCTGCTGTCAGCATGCCAATTGCACGCTCCCTCAAATCTTACCACATCTGTGGCATTGTGCTGTGTGGTAAAACTGCACATTTCAGAGTGGCCTTTTATTGTGGGCAGTCTAAGGCACACCTGGGCACTAATCATGGTGTCTAATCAGCATGTTGATATGGCACATCTGTGAGGTGGGATGGATGATCTCAGCAAAGGAGAAGTGCTCACTATCACACATTTAGACACATTTGTCAACAATATTGGAGAGAAATGCTGATGTTGTGGATGTGGAACAAGTTTTACATCTTTGAGTTCATCTTATAAAAAATGGGAGCAAAAACAAAAGTGTTGTGTTTCTATTTTTGTTGAGTGTATTTTTCAGTCCTACTTTCTTTCGGTGTGGATCAAATAGTAGAATCAAGGTTGATTCACTGTTAGAAGTGAATAGAAATTCAACGTTATTTCAATGTTGATCATATCATAGTTGAAATAAAGGTTGATTGATTGTCACGATTGATTGGAAAGTCAACGCTATTTCAATGTTGATCACAGTGGGCGCTGTCAGTGTTGTTTCAAAGGCAGACATCAAAGGTGATTCCAATCTTCAGCCCAACAATATTTCAGTGTCGATTCAGTCACTTCCTGTAGTGATATCGCAAACAAGTGAAATATTTGTGCAAAGATTTTGCTGGGCTATCAAGGAGGTTGTTTGGCAGATATACCGGACTTGTTGCTTGACGACTTTTCACTGCCTAACACTCGAACTCCCAAGGCAGCCATTTTGTCTGCTTTGAAAATTTGCAATGTCATAACTTGGTTAAAAAAAAGCCTACGTACCCATAGGACCCTGACTTTTCCTAAATGTGTGTATATTTTATTCTAACATTGTTTTATCATTAACATTTCAAAACACAAAGGAGATCTGAGTATTACTACCTCGAATGACCATAGTAGTCTCATTTACTGCCTGCTTTTTACAGGGGGGGTCATATTTCACTATTTGCTACATTTTTCCCGCACTTTCTCCTGCTCTATTGGCTGTTTGTTTTTTATGCTCTGTGATGCTAAAACCTAGCTGTAGCTTCACTCTAAACCCAAGAGAGACAAAAATGACAAGTAGAAAGAAGATGACAGCTATGGAGGCTTTAGCCTTGCTTCAAAGCCTTGATGAGGAAGAATCCGACGGAGGAGCAGGTTCAGAGAGTGATGTCTTTGGTATCAAGTTCTGGCTTGCTGTTGATGTTGATAGCAAATACATGCTGAATGCTGCGCCATATCTGGGCAAAGATGAGACACGGAGGCCAGGACAGCGACTGGGAGACAGTGTGCTGTTGAAATTGGCTGAGCCTTTCCTGGGGAAGGAGAGAAACATCACCACTGATAACTTCTTTACTTCCCTTGAACTTGCCAAGGCACTCAAGGCCCAGAAAACCAGCCTGGTTGGTACGGTAAATAAGAGCAGACGAGAGCTTCCTCCATCTGTAAAGGAGCAAAGGGCCCTGCTCACTACACAGGTGCTGAAATGTGACAGTGCAACCCCAACAGTCTATCAATGCAAACCAAGGACAAATGTCTCCATTCTAAGCACTGTCCACACAGCCGTCCACATCACATGTGACCGCAAGGCTAAACCGGAGACTGTTACATACGACAACAGAACCAAGGTTGGAGTGGATGTGCTTGATCAAATGGCGAGGAGTGTTCACTCAGTGAAAGCACCTACACGAAGAAGGCCATTGGCGGTGTTTTCTAATATTCTTGACCTGGCTGCCATAAATGCTTCGATCCTGTTCAAGAAATGCACCAATGAGATGATGTCACGGAGGAACTTCATAATGCGACTCGCAAATGAACTTCGCTCCGGACACATGACAGCAAAAGCCAGACAAATGATGGTGCGAGAGCCCCAGTTGGAGCAGCAGAAGATGGAGAGGAGAAGGCAGTGCCAAGTGCGAAGAAAGTGTAAGAAAACCAAAGCAAAGGACAGCTGTGTCAAATGTCACAAGGTAGTGTGTGGGAGCTGCACATGGAAGGTACAGGTTACCTGTGTTACCTGTGAGTGATTGTGAGCCATAAGCAAAGCAAGAGTGTCTTCAGCTGGCTGGCAGCCACCACAGCATTTTGGAATGTTCATAATAGTTCATCATTGTCATTGTTAAGGTCTAATGATGACACCCAACCTACTCTGAAAGCAGGATACATTTGTTTTTATTTCACAGAGAAAATGGTTGCAGTTCGAGTTTGCATGTGTAATTGCAGAGAAGTTGTGTTGTGTCAATTAAATAAATAAAACACTGAATCATTCTAGTTTTCATTTAGTGTCCTGATGTGTTTTTTACCTTTTCCACCAATTTCTTCTTAGATCTTTTTAATGATAATCCAAATTATATACAAATAATGTCCGGGCAGTAAAAATGACTCCTACGGTCATTCCAGTAGTTGCAGAATTCTGCTAAATGTGTGATGTTTTAGTGCAAGACGTGTTTTCATGTTTTCTGTTTGATAAGAAGCAGTCTTGAATCCATATCAGTATCACTGTTACAGCGCCCTAATGCTAGTCAGGGATGCTACCTTCAAGACAATTTCTCATCATATTTCGAGTAGGCGGTGGACCTAAATCTACAACGGTGTTACAACTGGAACTCAAAATACGTTAAATGTATTTCAAATAAAGAGGGTGACAAGGAAGGAAGGTAAAAAAAGATGCTACTTCTGACGGAAAAATATTACTTTTGAGCATCACAAGATTGTTGTTAGACACAAAACTTCCCAATACTAGGAAATACAGATAAGAATGAGTTTTCTTGGCTAATTTTAAGGTCACTGATGTTTTCAAGCTTAAACATAATGTCTTGTTTCAAGAAATCTTACGAAGCCAATTTTAACTTGTTCCATTGGCAGATTATTTTGCTTATTACAAGCAAAATTATCTTGCATTAAGTGCTTTTAAACTTGTTTTTAAAGGGGAATTTTTTCCCGTGACAAATGATGGGAAAAAAATGCTACTTCTGAGTGGAAAAGTACTACTTTAGAGCGTCACAAGCTTGTTATGAGATTCAAAATGTCACCATCCATCCATCCATCCATACATCCATCTTATTTTCTATGCTGGAGCCTATCCCAGCTGATTTCGGGCGAGAGGCGGGGTACACCCTGGACTGTGCCAGCCAATCGGAAGAACATGCAAGCCAGATCTTCCCGTTCTCCTGACTGTGTGGCCAACATGCTAACTACATATGTCACAATACTCGTAAGTAAGTACAGTTAAGAAATGTACAGGTATCTCTGTATGTGGGAAAGACTTCATATATATAAAGGTGCAAGAATGTGTGGGCGTGTAATTGTCACTGAGAATGCATGAAAGGAAAGGGGCTGCCCTCCACCTCCCAGAGAGCCCCGCCCCAAATAGCCAGGCCAAGCCCCCGCCGCCAGAAGGCCACCAGGCCCACAGGGGCAGGCAGCACAAAGATCAGTGCCCCAAGAGCCAGCCCAGAGAGCCCTCCCCCCCGGGAAGACCAGCAAGGGGCCGAAGAGAGGTAATCCCAGCCAAAGACAGGGCGCCAGAGAGAGATCACACCCCACAAAGGCAGACGAGTACCGGGGCCCACAAATCGGCAGGACCAAAGACGCCCCACAACCGGAAAGAAGCCCGCCCACGCCGTAAGCACCAATCCCCCCCACCGCCACCCCCACCCCCAGGGAGCGGAGCCCGGCCCGCCCCGGGCCAACCCCTGCCCTACCCCCGACACAGGGCCGCCCCGCCCAGGGATGCAGGAGGCACACCCTCCACCCACCCAGCGGAGGCACGGGCGGCAGAGATGTATCACCCAGCACCCGACCCCACAGAGCAAACCCCTGTATGCCCCCCCCCCCCAAAAAAATGACTAAAATAAATAAATAAAAGTACACACACACACACGCACATACACACTCCTACGCACCCACACGCACGCACATACACACTCCTACGCACCCACGTGCACGCACGCACACATACACACACACACACACACACACACACACGCGCACACACACAGTGGTCGACTGCTCGACACCCGGAAGCCTCGCCCTATCCCCCGTTGGTAACCCAAGGAGCAGCGGAGCCGGGGACCCCGGGGTCCCAGACATACAATCCAGAACCCAGGCGCGGAGAGCGCGGACCGCCGGTGAGCAGGAAGACACCAGGCCACACCCTCCCAACGGTAGGGCGCCGCCAGCAAGGCAGACAGAGGAGTCAGCGAGGAGGAAAGCGGGAAACTGAGCAACCGGGCGGGAAAACGGGCGAGCAGCCAGGCGAACCACCACACAGCGCCAACCGACCCCAACGGGCCAGCAAACCCCGGAGAGGGAGCGGGAGCGGGAGCACCGCACCCCAAACCGCAGGGAAGCCAAGCACCAGAGCCGAGAAGGCGAGACCAGCAGCAGACCAGCCGACGGACCCCACCAACCACCAGAAGCCAGACCAGCCACATGCTACAAGAGCCGACAGCACACCACCCGCGCACCGGAGCCCCACCCCCGACAAGCCCGCAGACAGACCAGGGGAGGCGAGGACACAGACAGCGGCCCAGCAGAGCACAAAGCGCAACGGCGACAAATGCCCAAGCGCCCGGCAGAGCACAACCCCACCCAGCGGGCCCGGCCCCAGGGCACCCAGGGCCCTGGGGGCCCAGGGGGGGACCAAGGACACATGGCTGACTGGCCACCCACCATAACCCAGGCTCGGGCGAGCCACAGGCCGCAGGACACACCAAAGGCCCTACCCGGCCCGCCAGGATGCCCAGTTCGGCCCACCCAACCCCCCAGAGGAGATACCCCCAGTGTCCCCCAACACCAGAGCCCCACCAGAGGTAGCGTCCACAGCGCCACCCCCAAACCGCCAAACACCACGGACCAGCCACACGCCCCAAGGCAGATCCGACCGCCCCCAGGACAGCGGGAACCGCGCCCACGTGCCCCCCGCATACCACCACGGCCGGCAAGGGAGCAACACTACGACGACCACAAGAGTACCGGACCCCACATAGAGCGGAGCACGGCCACACCCACGAAGCATGCAAAAGAAGAAACCCTGGAGGGAGGGAGACAACCGCCGGCCAGGAAGCAGAGACCAGCCAGACACCAGCAGGTAGCAGGGACCACCCGCCAGCCTCCCACCAGCCCCACCCCCAAACCTCGGCCAAAGCCACCCCCGACCGCCCCACCCCGGAGCAAGCACCCCTCCGCCGATCCCGGCCAGCACCACGCAGAAGAACACCAAGCCGCCCCCCCCCAGGCGCCGGAGGACAACAAGCAGCTCCCACCTGTCACACATACACCACACACATAAAGCAGTAAAATAAAATAAAAAAATAAATAAAATTAAATTCACAGTCACAGTTTTTCTAAAATATATTAAATCATTTTGTGGTTGAATGTGGCCTATTATTAGTCAAGAAATATGCATATTGAAGCAAATTGTATGTATTTTTTTGCCTAAGTGAAGCATTTCTAAGCATAAAAATGGCTAAAGGAAGTAAAATACAAATATAAAGCATTCTGAAGAGGCATTCAAAGAGGTTGTGATGATATGTAGTATTATACATATGCTACAATAAAAGGATACCATACTGTCTTGTCATTTTGACTGTGATATATACAGTAAATGTGACATATGAATATTCCCATAATATCTTAACATTACTCTTGTAATATCACAATTTTTTCCCTACCTAATTTTCCAAAACAAAATGCATCGTTATTCTTTGCTTACTAATATTGCAATAATTGCGGAAATTCTTGTCATTTTTTTCCCTCTAACATTATAATGTTACACTCGTACACTCTTTTCATAATAATATTTTTTTTAAACAAATATGATTTTATTCTAGTATTTATTTACTTTATTATTGTTAATTTTTATTTATTTTTGTAAAATGACTGCTTTACTGTTAGTGTTTCTTCAAATTTTAATGTTGTTTTTGTTAGCTTTGTTGTTTAATTGCATTTTTAAAAAGGTGTCGAGGGCTGCAAATGGCCCCCGGCCTGCACTTTGGTCACCCCCATGCTACGCAGCCACACGCTACGGGGGGGGGGGTGCGGCGTGACAGCTCATTTGTCACGATGACGCCTATTGATCGCAGACGATCGCACATTGATCCTGCAGAAAGATTTAATCTCTTCACTTCACTCCTTCCTCAGCTGTAATCCCCATGAAAAGCCTCCAAACGAAAAT
Source organism: Dunckerocampus dactyliophorus (assembly GCF_027744805.1). Classification (NCBI taxonomy): domain Eukaryota; kingdom Metazoa; phylum Chordata; class Actinopteri; order Syngnathiformes; family Syngnathidae; genus Dunckerocampus; species Dunckerocampus dactyliophorus. The sequence continues at coordinate 3,357,430 of NC_072824.1, forward strand.
GGATTGTGAAGGGATTATTTCCTTGTCAATTGTATTGAAATGAACATTAGTGAGGTTTAGACGAGGAAAAGTGGTTTACTTTTTGGATTGTTAGACAGACGCATGGATTACAGCAGCACAATATCACACGGCCTGGGACATACGGGGGGTAGCTTCTTTTTACGCTTCTATGACCATTACAAACAACTCTTGGCATTAAACAGTCTCCTCTTTAAAAAATGGTTTCCAAATACGTATGACCACCTTAAAGACATTTTCCACTGGAACGTGCGCAAAGAGCGCAAACTCGAGACCTCTTTGTGGTAGACGATTGGATACGCATCTACAGTAGATACACAGGTTAAGATCCGATTCAATACAGAACGACTCAATGCAGTGTGCAAACGATACAATTCGTTTCCATTTGTTGATGTAGACATGAGTCTTGCATTCGAAAATCAAAATAACTGGCATTCTTACAGTACAACAGAGCACATCATATCCCCAAGTTGCTGGAAGGAGGGTCCCCAACTACCGGGCGGTGGGAAACGTTCACACGTTTTTAAAAATTGCTTAAAAAATCAAATAAAATAACAAGACATGACGCACATCAAATTTTATGTAAATGGATATCAGTTTTGGAAATATGGGTCATTTATTCAAAAAAATAATATACAGTTAGAACTCCCAGAGTTTTTGCATGTTTATGTTTGTCGCGAGCAGCGACTTGTCCCACTTCATTGGACAGTCCTTGAAGGCACCATCTAATTTTGTCCCACGCTGCACAGATAGACTACTATGCTGTATTTTTACCCTTTTTCTTTCACCTCATTATTTGCTCCCAAATGCTGATCCTATGTGGGAAATTTGATGACGTTATTGAGTGCTAATGTGAATATTTTGTTCACAACCTCTGTGAAACACAAACTCCTGGCTGGCTGGTACCGGTGGATGGTGGCTCTGTATTCATTTCATTTCATTTTTAATTTGATGTTGTTTCTGCCTTAGTTTTACACAACACATCATAAATAAGATCACTTAGATGTCAATAATGTACGTTTGTTTTGCTGATGTGTTGAAAATCTTCCCCAGTAAATAGCTAGCGCTGCTAATGCTATTTACATCCATTCTAGTCTCGGTCATGCTAAGCTATGGAGCATGCGCGGCAATCCTTCCACTGGCAGCCCAGCCTACATTTTTCAAAGGACACCCCCTCAGTAGCGGCCATTAGAGATGATTTTGACTGATCTTCCAAGGGACAAGGTGTGCTTCAAGGTGTGTTCTGTGGCTATATAAACATGGAACTTACCAAAAGAAAGGTTTGACTCCCATTTTTCATCAGAAAAAAAAAAAGTTTCTACCTTTTTCTGTTCTTCAGTAATGAGCAGTAGAACATCAGTAAGTTTCAGGAAAATATCAGTTCCCGACTAGAAAAGCAAGAAAAGCAGCTTTTTGTGAAAAGATACATTTCAAGCATAACTTTCATTTTGACACAAAAATGTTTTTGCTTTTGTGACAGCTCAAATATCTAAACAACTATACCAACATAAACAACACAAAAAAGGGGTTGTTTTACATCAAAATAACAATTTAGTCACAAATATAACACCATGAACTATTTACAGTTCTCACATTTGGAACTGAACTGTGTGTGTGAGCGCGTGCGTGTGTGTGCTATGAATGCATTACAATGTACCTACAATGTGTAACCTTCCGCATACTACACTTCTCCACGCTCTCTCACTTCCTCCTTCCTGTCATGTGTGATTTGTCCATCTGCATGGTCTCTGCTGAGCTCTTATCAAATGCACTTCTGCATTGCTTAAAAATGCTCTGAAGTCAAATGCATTAGTGGAGAGTTGCGTCATCAGCCTCTCACACAAAAAAACGTGAAAGACGTGTAAATATGCTGTTGGGATCGGGCGTTCTGGTTTATATACAACGTACAACTACGTCTTTGATATTGAATGAGTTCCGAGACGGACTGTCAGACGGTTGCAGGTCTTGTGATACCCGGTGCGTGTCTACGATCCATTCAGCGAAAGATTTATGGCTGGTTTTTATTGATCCAGGAGGCTGCTACTGATCCAAACGCATCTCTTGGTTGTCGAACCGGATATCCGGTCGCATCGGTTTATCCTTTAAAACGCCAGCGCAAACATTTGTTTATTCTGTGTTCAGGTATTGCACACAGCCATGGCGCTTGTCTGTGTGCTGTGTGTCGTGGTGGTGGCGGTGTGACCTTGCATCGTAACATTCCTGCGTTCCCCCAAACGACTTTCAGCAGCACCTGTGTGGAAATGACAACGACCTTGCTGCTCGTTGACGCCTCACACCTGCCAGCTACATGTTCTATCACATCAGGTAGATGTCTGTGTGTGTGTGTGTGTGTGTGTGTGTGTGTGTGTGTGTGCGTGTGCTGGCTAGTGTGTGTCCCTCCATATGACAAAGGTAGTTATCATCATTAGCATTAGCATCAGCATCAGCATCAGCCAACTGCCTCCATTAGGAGAAATGAACATTACATATTGTTCATTTAACAAAGTGCATTTGCAAAGCTGTGATTTTGTGACGTGTTCCCTCATGCAGCATTAGGAAAGAGCTTCCATGCGGAGACGTACCTCTCTTTGACCACCAGGTATATATAGGCATGGGCAACTTTGACATTTAAACTGATACAGTACCAATACGCTGTAAATTAGTACTCAACAAATACCAATTTTCGGTACTTTTGTGTGTGTTTATGTGGTAATTTTATGAAGTCATTATTTTTTTTTTAAATATAAGATATTTATCTCTCTGTATAAAGTTAAATCAAATCAGAACAACATCCAGCTGTTTGCATTGTAATATTGCAGTTGTTTCAATCATTACTTCAACATTAAAGCCCTTAAAGGGTCCCTGACATGATTCGTCAACTTAGCTGAATTATATTATCTATTGTTTGTAATTACATTCTGCATTGTTCCATTTTTGAAAGCGAACGTGACTTCGCAAAAATGACATTCATAGTTGAGGGCGCCAACCACGACGAGCTAGCGTTCACAGTTCAGCCTAATTTCTGGAAGTGACATCATCGGGGTGACACCTCTCAGCTAAAGCAAAGTAAACAAACGCTTCTCCAGGTAGACTGGACTCGTTCAGTATATATTTCATCCAAATAGTCGTCATGCCAAAATGTTGTGCTGCTGCTGGATGTTAACAGTGTCCAAGTGATACGCTAAGTTTGCTTTCTTTCCCCAAAGAAGACAACAATGGAAGGGCAAGCGCAGAGAACAAAAGACAGATACGTATGAGTTCTGTTGTCTGAGTTCTCGAGTTCTGTTCTTTGCAGTGAACTGATGACTGCTTCGAAAGAACACCTTTACAAGAAGCATTTAGCTTGAAAGTACGGTGTAAACGCATTTTGAAAAAGGATGGTATTCTGCCAGTACACAGGAAAAAAACAAGAATGACCACTAGCCATGTCTTGTTTACATAATGTCTTCTAAACACTATTCCATGATAGCGACAAGGCTGCAAAGCATTGTACGTGCTATGTAAATATCTTTTCACAGCCATAGGTTTACTGTGGGCGGCCACATATAAAGTGTGCTTGCGTTCATAGCGATGTTGCTTTTTGATCCTTCGATGTCGGCTCTTCCTATCACTGTGAAGCAGAATTCACCAAGCGTTGGATTCACCACGAATAGGGAACTTGAACTGGGTTTAGACCGTCGTGAGACAGGTTAGTTTTACCCTACTGATGTGTTGACGCAATAAAAATGTGAAAAATGTTCGCCCCTTCCTGATTTCTTTTTTTTTTTTGCATGTTTGCCACACTTAAATGTTTCAGATCATCAAACAAATGTAAATAGTAGTCAATGGCAACACAACTCAACACAAAATTCTCTTTTTAAATGAAACTTTTTATTATTGAGCTACATGGCCCTGTGTGAAAAAGTGATTGCCCCCCCCTGTTAAAACATAATTTAACTGAGATTAATTGAGATCTATCAGTGGGGAAAAGGTTATAAAGCCATTTCTAAAGCTTTGGGACTCCAGCAAACCACAGTGAGAGCCATTATCCACAAAAAATATCCACAGAAAAAGTGATTGCCCCCTAAAGCTAATAAGTGGTTGGGCCCCCTTAGCAGCAACAACTGCAATCAAGCGTTTGTGATAACTTGCAATGAGTCTCTTACAGCGCTGGGGAGGAATTTTGCACAATTGTTGTCATTCAGCCACATTGGAGGCTTTTCCTTTTGAAGGTCATGCCACAGCATCTCAATAGGATTCAGGTCAGGACTCGGACTAGGCCGCTCCAAAGTCTTCAGCCATTCAGAGGTGGACTTGCTGGTGTGTTTTGGATCATTGTCCTGCTGCAGAACCCAAGTTGCTTTCAGCTTGAGGTCACCAACAGATGGCCGGACATTCTCCTTCAGCAGAATTCATGCTTCCATTTATCACAGCAAGTCTTCCAGGTCCTGAAGACCATCACACTACCACCACCATATTTTACTGTGCTATGACGTTCTTATTCTGAAATGTGGCGTTACTTTTACGCCAGATGTAATGGGACACACATTCCAAAAAGTTCAACTTTTGTCTGGTCAGACCACAGAGTATTTCCCAAAGGTCTTGGGGATCATCAAGATGTTTTCTGGCAAAATTGAGACGAGCCTTAATGTTGTTTTTGTTCAGCAGTGGTTTTGGTCTTGGAACTCTGCCATGCAGGTCGTTTTTACCCAATGTCTTTCTTATGGTGGAGTCATGAACACTGACCTTAACTGAGACAAGTGAGGCCTGCAGTTCTTTGGATGTTGTTGTGGGGTCTTTTGTGACTCTTGGATGAGTCATGGCTGTGCTGTTGTGATCATTTTGGTTGGCCGGACACTCCTGGGAAGGTTCACCACTGTTCCATGTTTTGGCCATTTGTGGATATTGGCTCTCACTGTGGTTGGCTGGAGTCCTGAAGCTTTGGAAATGGCTTTATAACCTTTTCCACACTGATAGATCTCAATTAAATTATGTTTTAACAGGGGGGGCAATCACTTTTTCACACAGGGTCATGTAGCTTTGGATTTTTTTATCCCTTAATCATAAAGTTTCATTTAAAAAGAGAATTTTGTGTTCAGTTGTGTTGTCATCGATTCATATTAAAGTTTGTTTGATGATGTGAAACATTTAAGTGTGACAAACATGCAAAAAAAAGAACTAATCAGAAAGGGGGCAAACACTTTTTCACACCACCGTATAAACAGGGAAACTTTCAATGTGCGGGCGAAGCAGCTCAGTCAAACGCAACCACAATCTTCTTGCCAGGCTATAATTCCCATGCCATCCTTCCAAAGTAACCACATGCCTGTGGAAGTTGTCCCACCAGGTAGAGGTCCGATCTGGTCTTGTCCCAAATCGGCGTCGTTGGCAGGAGCATCGTAGCCGTTTTAGAGAGCAAAACAGCAGCGGTAGCATCCTCCAAAGCCCATAATGGCGCCTTTGTTTGTCAATGAAAAGCGAAAGTAGGCGTATGTTTCATTTGAGTATGCTTAAAAGCAGCAATGTTATGTTTGCCATTGCACACGTTGAACTCTACTTATCTGATGTGGAAATAACACACGTAGGTGTGCCTTGTGTATCACATCCTTTTCACCCAGTGGCCCGTTCCCGTCTGGGTGCAAATATTTACTAATCTGACACAGCGTGGAAAAAAAAAAAAAACAGGAACGTTTCCATGTGGACAGAGCTTTAATATTGCCCCCTCCCTCTGGCTTCATCTTGTCTAGTGAATTGAATGGTGCTCGGATCAGCGCCATAACACTCCACAGAGACTGCCAGTCTGGTACCAAAACATTCCTTTTCATTTTACACGAATCAGACCTCGATACTACAGACGAAATTCGGTTGGTGCCTATAAAAGTGCCATTTTCGGTACCCATCCCTAATTGCACAACACAGCAGCAACAGAACCAATGTTGTAATAGAGGTACAGGGTAGACTGCTGAGTCAGCATTAATAGTGCTGATGATGTGATTTTAAACGACGTGTGTAACACATACGACTTTCACACCGACAGCTGAGGAGCAACATTTTCAATCGCATGCAGAGGTAAACAAGTGAATTGTGGCCTCCAGAGTGGTAATGACACACCTGACACACTGCCCTCACAGCTGATGTCAACAGATGCTCTTGCAAAAATAACAAAAGAGGTGATGTAGATTAGGGGGGAAACCCCAAAAACAGCACACACAGGCGTCATGCAAGGTGGACCCTCAGCACTTTACAAGTGTATCGCTATGGGAACAAAGCACCGCCCTTGCGGTTGAATTGAAACATTGAAAAACTGATAATTAGGCCTCATTTCCATGCCACTTATCCTATGCTGGAGCCTATCCTAGCTGACTTTGGGTACATCCTGGACTGGTGGCCAGCCAATGGCAGGGCACATAGAGACAAACAAGCATTCATACCTATGGACAGTTTAGAGTCTCCAATGAAGCTAACATGCATGTTTTTGGGATGTGGGAGGAAACCCACACCCACACACACACACACACACACGGGGAGAACATGCAAACTTCACACAGAAATGCAGAAACCCACATCTTCCAGATCTCCTGACTGTGTGGCCAACAGGCTAACCACTATTTTATGATCAAATATTTAATGATCTTGACGTTTAAGTGACTTGTATTGAATACATTTGATACTGATTTACAGTAAATGTAAATCTTCATATGCCCTATATATAAGGAATACTCTATTTAATATACAAATATACAAATACTGTACTGCATTTCTGTTTTGTCTTTTTGTCCACACACTTTTCTGGTTGCTAAAAGGTAGCCGTCATACTCATTAGGCCCCAGCTCGTTACACTATGGTCGGCCATGTTGGACACGTCATGCTGGAACCTCTTTGCATCTGAGTGGGATGGCTCCTACTTTCCAGGCACAATTAGCTACATGGTTAATAAAACCGCCACAATTAAAAATATATAAAGTTGTATGAACATGTAGTGTGTGTGTGTGTGTGTGTGTGCGCGCGTGTGTGTGTCTTAATGTGCAGCCCCGAGGACCAAAGTCTCCTTTGATACACAGCCAAAGGCCAGCGGTGGTGGCGAGAGAAAACATGAAAGCAGGAGCCGTAATTATGCTTAACCGTCACCCCCGAAGGCCAGATTTGGTGATGCAACATCATCCAGCATTCCACCTTTCACTGGGATTAGGATGCATGCACACGCACACACACACACTAAATCAAAGGGAACAATGGCTGCCTCCATCATGCTACACAACTTTTACTTGTGTGCGCACGTACATGCGCTCACATATCCACATGCTAACCACACTAATGACATCCCTCAGGCTCCTCCACGCACAAAGGAGGGACTTGAGGACGTCTTTGTGAATATTCCCCTCTCATCTTTGCTGCCAGGATGGCCATTTACCAGTCCGTGTGATGTTGGAAAGACAGACAGGCATGCGCGTGCACGTGGATGGACGGACGGACAGACGGATGCGTGAGCGCGCACGCCGCCTAGAAGACAGCGAGACCGGAGGAGGAGGAGGAGGAGGGTGATGGGTAAAAGGAAGAAGAAAAGAGGATTTAAGCCACACTGGCAGCCTCTCACGCTGTTTTTAGGTCAATGAAAAGAAGACCATACACACACACACGCACGCACACACACACACACACACACACACACGCACACACACACACGCACACGCACGCACACCTTTCCTGTCAAGACTACACAAAGACTCTCAGGGCCACTTGAAAAGAAGCGTGATGGACATTACACACATTCTTTAAAGTTCTTGTCTTCTTCTACTACCTAACACCCCCCCCCACCAGCCTCCGTGCAGACACCCTATGTCCTCCCCATCACAGAAAACTCCTCCCCCCGTATGTCTGCTTCCTGTCCCCTCGCCATGTCAACCTCATGTGTCGCCAGCTCTTCCTCGTCTGCCAACCTGCCCCCACAATGTCCGCCGCCCCCGGTCCTGTCCTGTGTTCACCTCCTACAGCAGGGGTGTCAAACTGGTGCCATGGAGGGCCGAGACACTGCAGGTTTTCTTTCCAGCCAGTCACTAAAGCAGGTGATTGTAATGATCAACACCTTCAGTTTGAGGGAAGGAGCTCATCAATTAAATCACCTGCTGAAGAAACTGGTTGGAGAGAAAACCTGCAGCGTCTCGGCCCTCCAGGGCACCAGTTTGACACACGTGTCCTACAGGGATCAGTGTCCACCGCCCTCTTCAGTGCCCCCCTTTGTTCACCACTCCCTTAGAGTGTCCAAGCCCCCCTCATGCCCGGTGCCTCCTGTCCACCTAGCCCCTCCGCCTATATCCAACTGATGTCCTCCTTTGTCTCCACTTGTTTGTCGTCCACCTCTGCCAAGTTAGCCCCTTCCCTCCTGCGCCCAACCATGTCCCACAACCTAACTCCCTCCCACCTTCCTTGTGTGCACTATGTCAAGCCGACCTATCTCTCTCCCATGTCTCAACCTGTCCACCCAGTGTCCCCCGCCCACCCTTTCCCAACGTCCACCTTTGACTACTTCCCTCTGCCCCCCATGTCTGCATACTGCAAGTACCCACCCCTCCCCATTCCTTCTCCACATGTCCACCTTCTCCCACCGTGTCTGCTGTCCACCATCGGTCCCCACACGTTTATCATCTACAGTTCATATCAACACAATTCTGCCTTGTTTGAACGCGCTCATGCGATCCTTTAGAGCGCCTTCGTTTTCCTGATGGATGGACGAGAGCTGATCAAACTCTATCATGAATATTGTCGCCACGCTAGCGAGAGGCAAAGAACGGCCGTATGAGAGGCAAAAAAACCACCCTGTACAAGAAGCAAGCAATCACCATACGAGAGGCAAAGAACATACAAAGAACCATTGTGTGAGAGGCAAAAAAGCACCGTAAGAGAAGCCAAGAACCGCCGTAGCAGAGACAAAGGACCACCGTACGAGAGGCAAAGAACCGCCGTACCAGAGGCAAAGAACCACTGTAGGAGAGGCAAAGAACCGCCGTCGGAGAGGCAAAGAACCGCCGTAGGAGAGGCAAAAAACCGCCGTACCAGAGGCAAAGAACCGCCGTACCAGAGGCAAAGAACCGCCATACCAGAGGCAAAGAACCGCCGTAGGAGAGGCAAAGAACCGCCGTACCAGAGGCAAAGAACCGCCGTAGGAGAGGCAAAGAACCGCCGTAGGAGAGGCAAAAAACGCCCCGTACGAGAGGCAAAGAACCGCCGTAAGAGAGGCAAAGAACCGCCGTAGGAGAGGCAAAGAACTGCCGTACCAGAGGCAAAGAACCGCCGTACCAGAGGCAAAGAACCGCCGTACCAGAGGCAAAGAACCGCCGTAGGAGAGGCAAAGAACCGCCGTACGAGAGGCAAAAAATGCCCCGTAAGAGAGGCAAAGAACCGCCGTAAGAGAGGCAAAGAACCGCCGTAGGAGAGGCAAAGAACTGCCGTACGAGAGGCAAAGAACCGCCGTAGGAGAGGGAAAGAACAGCCAAAGAAAGTGCCTGCTGCAAAGCATTCTCATTTCAATTATTTATTTGAACTTTTGAGGCACACTTTTTTATTCGGGCCAAAGTCTGAGTCATAGCACTTTTGTGTTGTTCCTGGACTTCACAGCTTCCACTGTACATCATCATCGATGAAAACCTGTCGTCAAAGGTGGGGGTGGGGGGGAGACGGATAAGCAACAGCTTGGCTGGAAGAGAGCGGACAATTGGGGGCTGAATTGTGTTTCCGACGCGTGCACATATGGAAATGACTAGAAATGATGATACACACAATACTGCTGATTCATCACAGGAAACGCTCTGCAATCATGTGACCTTTCGGCTGTGCGGAGGAACACGGAACATTAATTACAGCCACATGGCCCCTGTTGCTGCTGCTTTTACAGAGAACAGATCTAGATAATAGATGTCATACATAGATATAATAGACTTCTAGATAAAAGGATGATACCATCATGATCCTTCAATGGAACAACGGAGCTTCAGGTTGTGCAGGGGCGTCAAACGGCAGCCGACTATGTGGAGATGTAGCAGGGGGCATCCCTGGTCCTGCAACTTGTATACAAAAATCCATATAAAATTCAACATGTGCTGCCTTTACGTTGCAGCGGGGTGGGGGTTTTATTTTGGTGACACCAAGTGGCTGCACTCATTCATTGAGTTGAGTTTGTGACACAGTCAGGTACACAAATTGAACGAGACACAGCCTACCGGAATTGCTACAGAATACTTTCTAAAACCCTTGTGTCTGTAAGTCATGTGCAACTACAACGGCACGATGAGACGGCAGAGTTCTTTCGTTATTTGCATGCCACTCGCCCTCGCTGCCAATCGCAGGGCAAAGAGGCAAAGCAACGCTACATTAGCGGCAAAGAACGGCCATATGAGAGGTACACAACGGCAGTACGAGATGCAAAGAACCGTCCGTCGTATGAGAGTCCAAGAACGGCCGTGCTAGAGGAAGGGAAGAAGCCAGAGGCAAATCTTCCAGATCTCCCCACTGTGTGGCTAGCATGCTAACGACTAGGCCGCCGTGCGGCTGCCGTTCCACTGGTAAACACTAATTATGTCGAGCTTGGAAATTGTGGAATATAGCTGCTGCATCGGCCAGTGACTAACCAAAAACAAACACGTGCAATTTTCAGTCTGTTTTCATTGATTTGCGAATACAAAAATGAAGTTTTGGTGGTATTTGGTACATTTCTCCACACCGGGACGTCACGTCACGTATTAAAAGTGTCTTCTTCCACAACATGCTGACATTTATTCAGTTCTATACGTGTTTTTCTCCTCTTCATGATGCATTTTTTGACTGATGCCACTTACAGTCCAGAGCCAGCTGTTGCAAGAAGCAGATGATTTCACACAAATGAGTTTGTGTGTATTTGCTGAGCGACAGTATCGATTCATCGTCATCATCACCACTACTCGCCTGAACCCATTTGACCTTCTTTTTCCATACTTGCTAAGGAAAACCAACACATAGAAAGTGAAATATCATGCCAGTGATTGCATCTGCTACAAGTTCCACCGAGCATTAACGTCTTTGCCTTCACGCTTTACTAAATAACGCAGTAAAATGTCTTCTGGATGACGAGTCACATGATCAGACAGGCTTGTGCAAGGAGGATTCCTCTTGGTGCCCCAGGGAGCCATCTCTTTAAGAAAAAAAAAAGTTTGAGGCTTAAATCAGAAAAGTGTGAAGATTATTTTAAAAAAAATCAATTAAAAAGGTACCCTCAGAAGGGAAGATGCATGGCTGACCAAGAAGGGCGCGTTGATGGCATACATAACACTCATCATGTCATCCTAGCAAAACACCACGCGTAGATATTAGCTGTTAGCATAGCTTGTCATCGTAGCAACATCACAGCTAACAGCGAGCTATTAGCTGTTAGCATAGCTTGTCATACTAACAACACCGCACATAGCTATTAGCTGTTAGCATAGCTTGTCATCGTAGCAACACCACGCGTAGCTATTAGCTGTTAGCATAGCTTGTCATCCTAGCAACACCGCACATAGCTATTAGCTGTTAGCATAGCTTGTCATCCTAGTAAAACCGCAGATAGCTGTTAGCATAGCCTGTCATCCTAGCAACACCGCATGTAGCTATTAGCTATTAGCTGTTGGCGTAGCTTGTCACCATGGCAACACCGCACGTAACGATTAGCATAGCTTGTCATCCTAGCAAAACTGCATGTAGCTGTTAGCTATTAGCTGTTAGCATAGCTTGTTGTCCTAGCAAAACACCACACGTAGCTATTAGCTGTTAGCATAGCTTGTCATCGTAGCAACACCACGCATAGCTATTAGCTGTTAGCATAGTTTGTCATCCTAGTAAAACTGCATATAGCTGTTAGCATAGCCTGTTATCCTAGCAAAACCGCACGTAGCTATTAGATGTTAGCATAGCTTGTCGTCCTAGCAAAACCGTATGTAGCTATGAGCTGTTGACATAGCTAGCTGCTAAATCCCATCAGCTGCCATTTTAGGTCACCTGCTTCCTCCTCTTCCTCGTTGGGGTTTAAGGCCCAAGGTCGCCCTAAATTACTTTTATGATGTACATTTTTATATTTTTTTTTACTTTTAAAATATATATATCGCAACTGGACTGTTTGGGTTGTTTTACAAGATGTTTGGCCTCTCATCTGATCAGGCTTCATCAGTGCATCCTCAAAGACTAGGTGGGACACACACACCAGTCAAACTAGATAGGACAGCTCTAAAGAGTCTGAGAGTGGGGCCTCTGCCCGCCAACTTTTTACCCCTGTGGTGACCACCCTCTACATGGAGGACAGCATGGACAGCTTTAAGGGGACAGTTTGTCTCACGCCTATCTGAGAAACTCGGAAGGACTTTTAACCAACACAGCACACCAGTACACTAAAATCACTTTGAGGCGAAGGTTGGTGCACCCCAAAGACGGGACACCCCGTCCCCAGAAGAGCAATCTGGTGACGGGCTACCTCTTCATGTCAACACTCTGCGGTCTACCTGTGCTTCAAAAAGAAAGAGCACTCTTTTGAGGACAAAAATGTCCACATGCTGGACAGGGCCAGCATGCTGGGATTCGTCAGTCTTGTCCCTGACCCCGCCTACTCTGTTGCAATTGGTCAGGGGTTGAGGGTTATCCAAGTTCTCATGAGAGGGTACTTACTCCTATTATGTCTACTATATTGGGTAATAGGAGTGTAAAGGTGACTATAGGGGTGTTATTTCATGTCTAGTGGTCTCTAATAATATTGAAAAGCAAATTTAGAAGGTGGTAAACAGGTTTTCTATGTCTTATATGTCTTATTTTTTCATATTTATGTCTACTATATTGGGTAATAGGAGTGTAAAGGTGACTATAGGGCTGTTATTTCATGTGCAGAGGGCTCTAATCATATCAAAAAAAGCATATTTAGAAGGTGGTAAACAGGTTTTCATTGTCCTATTTTGTCTTATTATGTCTACTATATTGGGTAATAGGAGTGTAAAGGTGACTGTAGGGGTGTTATTTCATGTCCACAGGGCTCTAATCATATCAAAAAAGCAGATTTAGAAGATGGTAAACAGGTTTTCATTGTCCTATTTTGTCTTATTATGTCTACTATATTGGGTAATAGGAGTGTAAAGGTGACTGTAGGGGTGTTATTTCATGTCCACAGGGCTCTAATCATATCAAAAAAGCAGATTTAGAAGATGGTAAACAGGTTTTCATTGTCCTATTTTGTCTTATTATGTCTACTATATTGGGTAATAGGAGTGTAAAGGTGACTATAGGGCTGTTATTTCATGTGCAGAGGGCTCTAATCATATCAAAAAAAGCAGATTTAGAAGGTGGTAAACAGGTTTTCATTGTCCTATTTTGTCTTATTATGTCTACTATATTGGGTAATAGGAGTGTAAAGGTGACTGTAGGGGTGTTATTTCATGTCCACAGGGCTCTAATCATATCAAAAAAGCAGATTTAGAAGATGGTAAACAGGTTTTCATTGTCCTATTTTGTCTTATTATGTCTACTATATTGGGTAATAGGAGTGTAAAGGTGACTATAGGGCTGTTATTTCATGTGCAGAGGGCTCTAATCATATCAAAAAAAGCAGATTTAGAAGGTGGTAAACAGGTTTTCATTGTGTTATTTTGTCTTATTATGTCTACTATATTGGGTAATAGGAGTGTAAAGGTGACTGTAGGGGTGTTATTTCATGTCCAGAGGGCTCTAATCATGTTTAAAAAAAAAGCAGATTTAGAAGGTGGTAGACAGGTTTTCTATGCTTAATACAGTACATCCGTAAAAGCCTAAAAAAAAAAAAAAACAACTAAAATCAGCTACAAATTTGGACTGGAGTGAAAGGAGTTCCCACCTCGTGGTGTTGTTCACATTCAGGATTTTTGTTTGACTCTTTGATTAACTTGTCTTTTTTAACAGTGGAAGGTGCAAACATTCACCTTCCGAGGGACGAGCTTTGATCGGGCGTTAAAAAAAGGTGGAAAAATCGTTAATGGGCACCATAACTCATGCCCACCTTAACACTCCCCCGAAGAGCGCGCGTGCACGGGCATGACGGTGATTTATCTGCACCCAGCCCCCAATAAGCCACTTCATGGACTAGTCTGTTAACAAGCCCCAGCGGAAGCCTCATTATTCATCCACAAACAGGACGATATGCAGACTGACTGCACAAGCCAGCATGTGAAGGATCCACACGGAACATCAAACACTCATTGCAAGATCAATCAACCTTTTTGGTTTTTTTAGGTAAATGTGATTTTGTTTTTATTCATTTAAATGATTTTAAAAAAATCATTAAAAACTCAATTGTTCAAACAAATAGTAATACTCCAGTAAAAATAATATGGAACATGTTTTAAAATCTGCATAAAGTGATAAAGCATAGAACAAAAGACATTGTCATGAAACATGCTCGGACTAAAAAAGATAAATATTGAAATCATAAAACGCTAAATTACATTGAAGACCTCCATCCAAATTTCAGCTTTTTTAAAGAAAATAACAACGCTCTGTTTGTCACGTTTGCGTCCCTTATTTCGCTACGTGGGGCTGCAAAGGTGACAGACATCTCCCTGTGTGCTGCAGAACGGCTGTGCATGATATTAATAAACACATCCTTCAATCAACGTCTCTCTGAAAGCATCCATCAAAAGCGAGCATTCGTGTCTTTGAATTTTCAATACAAGTCTTGTATTGGATTCTGGTTTGACCGCGCACGTCTACCGGGTGCAGAGATCAGTGGGTGTCGCACGCATGAAGACGAACATGCGAGGTGTTTTTCACCTGCCGTGTCCGCCTTGTGGGCTTCTTACATCTAACGCCCGTCCTGCAACGCTTGTCTCGCTGCAAAATGTGCACCCCACCCCCCCTCGGGCAGCAGAACACAGGCTTAGCTCGTGTGTGTGTGTGTGCATGCATATGTGTCAAGGACAGCTGCTCCTTCAGTTAGCGAGCAGGCCCTGAGGCACATGCCTGTCCAGCCTGGCCAAGCGCTGTTGCCGCCGCTGCTGCTGCTGCTGCTGCTGCTGCTGCTGCTGCTGTTTTTGGGGGGCGGGGGGCTGTCACTCCACCCCCCGCCCTTAATAAATCTTTCCCCATGGCAGCCGACGCAAAGTGAAAGCTCAGCTGCGCTCTGTTATAATATTCATGCCTGTTTGGGGTTTTTTAAGCGTCGGAAGGCCGGCACGTGTCAGCTGCGAGCGTTTTTGGGTCACGTGATTGGGAGACCGACATCTGTGTGCGCTCGCTCTCAGCGTCCACTTTGTGTGTCTCCTGGAGCCTGATAGTGTGATACAGTGCAGGTGCCGCTGGTACCAGTACAGCTCAAGCTACTTGTCTAACACGCACTGTAGCCCTACCACCTCAATGCTAACATCGTGCTAGCTTAGCCTACGGGCTACTTGTCTAACACGCACTGTAGCCCTACCACCTCAATGCTAACATCGTGCTAGCTTAGCCTACGGGCTACTTGTCTAACACGCACTGTAGCCCTACCACCTCAATGCTAACATCGTGCTAGCTTAGCCTACGGGCTACTTGTCTAACACGCACTGTAGCCCTACCACCTCAATGCTAACATCGTGCTAGCTTAGCCTACGGGCTACTTGTCTAACACGCACTGTAGCCCTACCACCTCAATGTTAACATCGTGCTAGCTTAGCCTACGGGCTACTTGTCTAACACGCACTGTAGCCCTACCATCTCAATGCTAACATCGTGCTAGCTTAGCCTACGGACTACTTGTCTAACGCGCACTGTGTTCCTACCACCTCAACGCTAACATCATCCTATCTTAGCCTATTGGCTAGTTGTCTAACGCTTTGTGTAATCCTGCCACCTCAGCGCTAACATCATGCTAGCTTAGACTACTGGCTAATTGTCTAACATGTATTGTATTTCTACCACCTCAATGCCAGAGTGATTTCCAACATGCTAACATCCAGCTATGTTAGCCTACTGGCTGAAGAAAAAAAACAACATAATCCAAACTTCCCACGTCTTTGTAGCTGACTGATGGAGAGCTGACAGCGCTTCATTTTGAGATGTGCAGCGAAGCCTGCTTTAAGTCATTGTATATGTTATTGTTAAATAAGCCTCTAAATGTAGTGATGTGCTGACTGATACTGATGGTCATGTTTGCCTGAAACGTTGAAACAATGACCGATCATAAACCATCAATCATAAGTACAAACCCTCATCACAAATGAAGTCAAACGTTAGCTAACATTAGTGCTAACATTACACTCACCTTTTAGCATGGTGCTCGGTTAGCTAGCCTATTCACGGACGGCAAACACAATCAAACGTGCCGCTTCCATGTGGGTCGCTGGCTGGCGGATAGTTGGCAGGGCTCCAGCTGCATTTTAAGATGTGTAGAAAAGCCTTTTTTTTTCCAAAGCTGTCCTACATGAGATGAAGCCTTCTTTTGCTACGGCTTTGCTTCCAATCAGTGACGTGTTGCCGGTGATATGACAAGCCGTGCATATTTCAATGCCTTCAATGCACATTGTTTGATGAAGAGAGGCCCCATCCAGCACTTTAACAACAGCAATACATCAAGTAGAATCATTTAAGCAGACTTTAGGGATGTCAGCGCCGCAGAACCTTCCACCGCTCCCCGTCCCCGCCCCCGCCCCGACTGGAAGTCACAAAGTGGCACTTCTTCCACATTATTGCCTCGTCCAAAGTGTGAGCTCAGCACAAGGGGAATCAGCGCTCATCTTTCAGTCAGCCGGCGGTGGAGCAGCTACCAGCTCGCTCGGAAGCGTATGAATCTCTTTTATGTTTTTCCTCTGCTGCATAATTTAGCTCACGCGGGCTAAATAAAACTGTCACCGGTCTCGGACGGCACACCTTTTTTGTTTTTTTAACAGCGTGCTGTGGACGTTGTTTAACGCGGTGCAATAAAACGGCAAGTTCAAAAGCAAAACAGAACGCCTTCAAGGCCTTCAAGGCGCTTCCCACGCCAATCGATGCGCGTGACGGTGGGGGACACCAAAGGTAACCGTTGTTATTGGATTCCAAAGCAGCACACCAATCATCATCCGACACGACGCAATTACACTTCCTGTTCAAGCGTCACCTGCCTCCGGGTTTTGGAGTCCTTTTCGTCTTTTCGTTCGAATTTCATGACAGCTTTCCAGAGGAAAACTCTTCTTCTCTGGATCGACATTTGCGTTTGAAAATAAGGGACATGTCCCAGAAAATAAGGAAAATTCTGGTCTTCCAGAAAATAAGAGGATTTATCTGCAAAATGAGGAAAATTCTGGTCTTCCACAAAATAAGAGAATTTTTACAAAAAATAAGAAGGAAATTCGGGAAATTTTCCAGAAACTAGAAATTCTGGTCTTTCAGAAAATTCCCCCCCCCCAGAAAATAAGGAAGTTCTGGTCTTTCAGAAAAAAACATTTCCCCACAAAATAAAGAAAATTTGGAAATTTTTTCTGAAAATAAAGGGAAATTCTGGTTTTTCTGAAAATAACAAAATTTTCCTGAAAAAAAAAATGTATCTGTACATTTTCCGGAAAATAAAAGGAAATTCTGGTCTTTCAGAAAATAAGGAATTTTTCCCCCAGAAAATAAGAAAATTCTGGTCTTTCAGAAAATAAAACAATTTCCCCAGAAAATAAATAAAATTTAGGACATTTTTCAGAAAATAAGGGAAATTCTGGTCTTTCTGAAAATAAGAGGATTTATCTGCAAAATGAGGAAAATTCTGGTCTTCCAGAAAATAAGAGAATTTTTACAAAAAATAAGAAGGAAATTCGGGAAATTTTCCAGAAACTAGAAATTCTGGTCTTTCAGAAAATTCCCCCCCCCAGAAAATAAGGAAGTTCTGGTCTTTCAGAAAAAAACATTTCCCCACAAAATAAAAAAAATTTGGAATTTTTTTTCTGAAAATAAGGGAAATTCTGGTCTTTCTGAAAATAACAAAATTTTCCTGAAAAAAAAATGTATCTGTACATTTTCCGGAAAATAAAAGGAAATTCTGGTCTTTCAGAAAATAAGGAATTTTTCCCCCAGAAAATAAGAAAATTCTGGTCTTTCAGAAAATAAAACAATTTCCCCAGAAAATAAATAAAATTTAGGACATTTTTCAGAAAATAAGGGAAATTCTGGTCTTTCTGAAAATAAGAGGATTTATCTGCAAAATGAGGAAAATTCTGGTCTTCCAGAAAATAAGAGAATTTTTACAAAAAATAAGAAGGAAATTCGGGAAATTTTCCAGAAACTAGAAATTCTGGTCTTTCAGAAAATCCCCCCCCCCCAGAAAATAAGGAAGTTCTGGTCTTTCAGAAAAAAACATTTCCCCACAAAATAAAAAAAATTTGGAATTTTTTTCTGAAAATAAGGGAAATTCTGGTCTTTCTGAAAATAAGAGGATTTATCTGCAAAATGAGGAAAATTCTGGTCTTCCAGAAAATAAGAGAATTTTTACAAAAAATAAGAAGGAAATTCGGGAAATTTTCCAGAAACTAGAAATTCTGGTCTTTCAGAAAATTCCCCCCCCCAGAAAATAAGGAAGTTCTGGTCTTTCAGAAAAAAACATTTCCCCACAAAATAAAAAAAATTTGGAATTTTTTTCTGAAAATAAGGGAAATTCTGGTCTTTCTGAAAATAACAAAATTTTCCTGAAAAAAAAATGTATCTGTACATTTTCCGGAAAATAAAAGGAAATTCTGGTCTTTCAGAAAATAAAACAATTTCCCCAGAAAATAAATAAAATTTAGGACATTTTTCAGAAAATAAGGGAAATTCTGGTCTTTCAGAAAATAAGAGAATTTTTATGGAATTAAAAATATATTTTTTCCGCAAAATAAGGACAATTCTGATCTTCCAGAAAATAAGAGAATTTTTCCAAAAAGAAGGAAATTCGGGAAATTTTCCAGAAAATAGAAATTCTGGTCTTTCAGAAAATAAAGAAAATTTGGGACATTTTTCAGAAAATAAGGGAAATGCTGGCCTTTCTGAAAATAACACAATTTTTCTGAAAAAAAATCTGTACATTTTCCGGAAAATTAAAGACAATTCTGGTTTTTCAGAATATAAAGACATTTTTCTGGAATTAAAATACATTTTTTCCACAAAATTAGAAAAATTCTGGACTTCCAGAAAAAATATTTTTTCCACAAAAAAAAAAGGACATTCTGGAAATTTCCCGGAAAATAGAAATTCTGGTCTTTCAATAAAAATTCCATAATTTTTCTGGAAAATACAGATAATTATGGTTTTTCATATCAAATCAAAGTTTATTTGTATCGCACCTTACAACATCCCAATGGTTTTTCATAAAATAAAATAATTTTCCGGAAAGTAAAGAAAATTCTAGACATGTTCTGTAAAATAACAGAAATTATGGTCTTTCAGAAAATAAAGACATTTTTCTGGAATTAAACGATATTTTTGCTGCAAAATAAGGAAAATTCTGGTCTTCAAAAAAATAAGAGAATTTTAGCAAAAAATAAGGAAATTCTGGAAATTTTCCGGAAAAATTGAAATTCTGCCTGCTTTACCAACTACAGGATGTGTGACTCCGATGTTGCCCGAGTGTTGAGAAATGGGAGAAAAAAAGGAAAACTATGGAAGAAGGAGGGGGTTGGAAAGAAGAAAGAAATGTGGTATTTTCCAGGGAAAATGGGAGGGCTCCTTTCCATGTGATGCCACTTTCAAGTCATTGAATTGAACGTTACGTTCAGACTCGGCCAGAGAAAGTTCCACCACGTAAGCCACTAAGCGCCTGCCTCGCGCCATAAAAACCAAAAGCTCCTTTTCTTCTCGTCCAACTGGCATTAGGGATTAAAAGGATTCCACTTAGGTGGGAATGACCGTGGCCCTGAGACGGCGGGAACGCTGGCGTTGAATGTACCTTAGCAATCAGCACACATTAGCCCCAATCATAGCATGCACGCTTCATATGCCAACCGATATCTTCATACAGGACTGCAATTGGAAGCCTCTGCAGTTCTTTCGCAGCTCTCGGAACAACGCACAATGAAATAATATGCGGTAACTCCTCCTTCATGGCGGTTCATTGGTTCCGGACCCAACCGTGGTAAGTGAATTAACGGCAAGAAGGATTCCTTCGTTATAAATGGAATGTTTTGGTAGTTGGAGCATAGAAAACCTGTCTACCACCTTCTAAATACGCTTTTTGACATTATTAGAGCCCTCTAGGCCTGAAATAACACCCCTATAGTCACCTTTACACTCCTATTACCCAATATACTGTAGTTGACATAAGAAAAAACAAGACATATAAGACATAGAAAACCTGTTTACTAACTTCTAAAAATGCCTTTTAACATTATTAGAGCCCTCTAGACATGAAATAACACCCCTATACTCACCTTTACTGTTATGTTTTGCGATTATTTGTTTATTTGATTACTACCCCAGGATGTAAAGACACGTCAGCTGGTGTAGTCTTTATTGTCCAAAGCCGAGCTCACTAAGAGCGGCACGGCTCACCAAGGCTGACACAACAAAATGCAAAAATACATTCCAAAAGCAAATAAGTCCAAAGAAAAGTATAAATTCAGAACGGCATATACTCACCACTGAAACCACTTCCAATAATCCCAAGAGTAACGGTCCAGCATTGTGCCAGTGACAATGCTGTGCTTAAGAAGCCTGTTGATTGCTAAAGAGGAACAGCTGAGACCAGTACCTGCCTCAGAACAAGGTCAAGAGAACTCAAAACTGTGCAAAACAGGAAATGGATATACCAAAATAAGAGCACAATGAAAGGGAAATGTCAGTGAACAAAGGAAAGCCATAAATACAGTGGACTTTGTGTGATGGCTATTGTCTGGGGTGAAGGAGAGGCTCACAATGCACTAGAATGGCTTTATGAAAGAAGCAGAGAACTCATGCAAGCAGTCAACATTCACTCAGGAGTTGCTGCCGGCCACAACTCACACCAGTCACTTGCACTCTCTTAAGTGAGATTAATTAATTGAGATCTATTAGTGTGGAAAAGGTTTTAAGTCATTTCAAAACTTTGGGACTCCAGCGAACCACAGTGAGAGCCATTATCCACAAAAGGCAAAACATGGTGAACCTTCCCAGGAGTGGCTGGCCAACCAAAATGACCCCATGAGCACAGCCACGACTCATCCAAGTGGTCACAAAAGAGCCAAACAACTGCAGGCCTCACTCTTCATGACTCCACCATAAGAAAGACACTGGGCAAAAACGGCCTGCATGGCAGAGTTTCAAGACCAAAACCACTGCTGAACAAAAACAACATTAAGGCTTGTCTCTATTTTACCAGAAAACATCTTGATGATCCCCAACACCTTTGGGAAAATACTCTGTGGTCTGACCAGACAAAAGTTGAACTTTTTGGAAGGTGTGTGTCCCATTACATCTGGCATACAAAGAAAAAGAACGTCATAGCAACAGTAAAATATGGTGGTGGTAGTGTGATGGTCTTCAGGACCTGGAAGACTTGCTGTGATAAATGGAAGCATGAATTCTGCTGAAGGAGAATGTTGGTGACCTCAAGCTGAAAGCAACTTGGGTTGTGCAGCAGGACAATGATCCAAAACACACCAGCAAGTCCATCTCTGAATGGCTGAAGACTTTGGAGCGGCCTAGTCCAAGTCCTGACCTGAATCCTATTGAGATGCTGTGGCATGACCTTCAAAAGGAAAAGCCTCCAATGTGGCTGAATGACAACAATTCTGCAAAGATGAGTGGGCCAAAATTCCTCCCCAGCGCTGTAAGAGACTCATTGCAAGTTATCACAAACGCTTGATTGCAGTTGTTGCTGCTAAGGGGGCCCAACCACTTATTAGCTTTAGGGGGCAATCACTTTTTCACACAGGACCGTGGAGCTTTGGATTTATTTTCTCCCTAAATAATAAAAAGTTTCATTTAAAAAGTGCATTTTGTGTTGAGTTGTGTTGTCATTGACTAATATTTACATGTGTTTGATGATCTGAAACATTTAAGTGTGACAAACATGCAAAAAAATAAGAACTCAGGAAGGAGGGGGGAAACACTTTTTCACACCACCGTATTTATAAGCAACTATGCAAACAAGGTTGAACACGAATGACAAAAGCAGATTCCGTCCCCTCGCCCCCCTCGTCCCCCCGGTCACTGACTCACAGGTGTTGACAAAGACTCGAGTTTCACTGACTCATGTGCGAGTTTCCGCGCATGCACATTGTGACAAGTGACTCAAGTGAATAAAATGATATAGGAAAATATATGAACATAGGACAGCATATATGCGAGGGGAGGGACAGAGACAATGAAGGGCAGACTCACATCAGTTTGAATCAGCTGATGAGCATGTGGAGGACTCTCACCTGCAGGAGATAATCACAGCAAGTCAGTGTGACATCCATGTGGATTAATATTAGTCAAATCAAATGGGATCATTGGACACAAAAGTGTAACAACAAAGCATATTTTCCTGTCACCGAGTCACTTCAGTGAGTGACTCATAAGAACTGGAGTCGGTAAAAGGAATCGAGCTTCCCAACACTCATTTCCACAATGCGAAGATAAAACTTGTTGGGAATCATCATCATCAAGCTCGCGCCACGTTGCACAGTCATAACCAAACAAAACATTCACAAAAATGACTTCCAACCAAGCGGAAAGCCGTCAAGAGGCCCTTCACTTTTGAGTCAGCGCACTTGCGAATGCACGCTGCCCTCTTTATAGCCCCGCGGCGTCACGGGGAAGAGTCTTTATGGACGACGCAATTTCCTTTACGGCACGGCCGCGTGGTGTTTGCTCTGTGTTGTGTTTGTGCTTCTTCACTTCATTAGGCTTTTCCCGCCAATGGGCTCCTTTTCGCCGCTTCATCATATTCTGTCCCACAATAATGTCTGCTAATTGTAAAGGTGCTGCGTGCAAGGACGGGTGTGTGTGTGTGTGTGTGTGTGTGTGTGTGTGTGTGTGTGTGTGTGTGTATTTTTAGGGCACAAATGCACAGCGGGCCATCAATTGTTGCTCTTGGATGATGCATTGTTAGCAACACAGTCATCGACTGATCAATATAATGCACATATTAGCACACAGCATGGCTGCATACTGTGCGTGTGTGTGCGTGTGTGTGTGTAGCAAGGCTTTTTTGCAGTGTTTGAAAAGGCAAGGTTCAAAGGTGAAAGCATGACCTCATAGGAGGAAGGTGAAGGTCTCCACATGTCCTGATTTTCTTGAGTGCGTTTATACACGGTATTTTACGGTCACAGTAAAATCAAGTGTAGTGTCAAGAAAATAGAAAAATCCAGTTTGTACCTGGTGCCATTACCTGTGATTTACAACGCTGCGCCAGCATAACAACAACAACAACAACATTTCCTCGCTGGTGAAAATGTCCAGCTTACGCGCGTGGTTGCGGGGCGACGGAAGCTGGCAAAATTGCTTTGAAAAGAAGTTCATTTGAGGCTCCCCGAATACTGAGCAACATCTCTTGAATAACTCAACAGGAAAATTGCACAAGGCTCAGCGTGAACATTGAAAAAGAAAGAAAATGTATTTTAGTTTCAAGGAAAACATCCCCTGAATCATCCAAAGGAACAAGCAAAGTATTGCACTGGCTTTCTTATACATCACCCCTCCTCTCATTTCAGCAAGCCTTTTTATGACAGTAAGTCTTCTCAAGGATGAATATTGACAGGAAACGTGGTTCTACTTTAGAGTAGTCAGTGCACAGCTTGTAACTACGCAGAAAATCAGAGACAACCAACTGAAGGAAAAGTCAGCTGGCGCGAGACCACATTGGACAAAAACGACACACGAGGGAAACAGTCGGCAAAAACTTGCATCTTTCTCAAACACCCAAGAGTCAGTGAGACCCGAGTCTTGGTCGAGCACCCATGAGTGAGTGAAATTCGAGTCTTTGTCAAGCATCTAAGAGTCAATAAAACTTGAGTCTTCACCGAGCACTGATGAGTCAGTGAAACTTGAGTCTTTGAGCACCTGAGAGTCTATGAAACTCGAATCTTCATGGAGCACTTGTGAGTTAGTGACACTCAAGACTTCGCTGAGTACCCATGAGTCAGTGAAACTGAAGTCTTCATCAAATACCTAAGAGTTGGTGAAACTTGAGTCTTTGTTGAATACTCGTGAGTCAGTGAAACTTGAGTCTTAGTCGAGTACCCATGAGCCAGTGAAAACCGAGTCTTCTCCGCCAGTGAGTCATTGAAACTTGAGTCTTCATCAAGCATCTTTGAGTCGGTGAAACTCGAGTCTTCTTCAAGCACCCAAGATCCAGTGAAACTCAAGTCTTCTTCAAGCACCTGTGAGTCAGTGAAATTCAAGTCTTTATTAAGCACCCGCGAGTCAGTGAAACTTGAGTCTTCTGCGAGCACACAAGAGGCAGTGAAACTCAAGTCTTCTTCGAGCACCTGTGAGTCAGTGAAACTTGAATCTTTGTTGAGCACCCGAGGGTCAGTGAAATTCGAGTCTTCGTCAAGCACCCGTGAGCCAGTAAAACTCAAGTCTTCTTCGAGTACACAAGAATCAGTGAAACTCAAGTCTTCTTCGAGCACCTGTGAATCTTGAATCTTTGTTGAGCACCCGTGAATCCGTGAAACTCGAGTCTTCATTGACCACCTATGAGTCACTGAAACTTCATCAAGCACCTATGAGTCAGTGGAACACAAGTCTTCTTTGAGCACCCGCGAGTCAGTGAAACTCGAGTCTTCATTGAGCACCTGTGAGTCACTGAAACTTCATCAAGCACCTATGAGTCAGTGAGTTTTCACTTGAGTTTTTGTCAAGGACCCATGACACTGGAGTCTTCGTCGAGTTCCTGTGAGTCACAAAGTTGCAAGTGAACGATTCGTTGAGGACTCACACATCTGTCATGGTTCCAATGGCGGCCATGTTGGTAGAATTTCAGGCAGAGTGGGGATTGTGCCCACAGGAGAAAAAGCCTTTAGATCCAGCTAGCTTTGGCTGATCTGCATGACAGTTTTACAGTTTGATAAACGCATCAAGCTTCATTTGCATGAAGTCCAGGTGATTACACACGTCAACATGGCCGCACCGTTTGGTCACCACGACTCTCTTGGGAAAGAAGAAAGACCGTGACGGCTTTCACATCCGTCGCCAGTTGTGAGAGAGGGAGGAAACATTCCCAGCAGAGGCACGTGTGAGTGCCGTGCGTGATGGACGGGAACCCGCCTGCATGCGGCGAGCCTGAGGAAAAGCGGCATGCGGTAAATGAGAGCATGCGTCATCCTTGGATGAGCTCATACCTTTCTGAATGTTCATTATTTGTAATCCCATTTGTTACTTGGGGAATGATGACATTAGGGCCCAATCAAGTCATTACCTGTGCCCCTAATCATGAGGCGATCGTTTCTTTTTCCTGCTGGCTGTGGCTCCACCCACTGCTGGTCTTCTCCTCAAAGCCATGCAGCAAAACACCTCCCATACTTCCACTTTGGATTCATGTTCCTCTATATTGGCATCATCGTCATCTCTCTTGCTTTGATTTTGATTGGATTGATTTCCTGTTATTCCAACAGAATAAGAAGATGTGCACCGCAAAAGCCCCCATTAGATGTGTTGTTTTAGGAAGGAAACAGCAAGCAAGTCCTTCTCTGCTGGCCTAAGCACTACCAGAAGCACTTACCTACATTTACAACTTCCATCCATCCATCCATCCATTTTCTGTGCCGTTTGTCCTCTCTGGGGTCGTGGGTATGCTGAGTCTATCCCAGCTGTCTTCTGGCGAGAGGCGGATACCCCAGTGGTCGCCAGCCAATCGCAGACATTTACAACTTACATTCTAGTATTGTTTCCATGGTCTTCATTTCGTAGCTCGTCTCTTGGCTGCACTGCTTCCAGTACGTGTTACGAGAAAGATATTTTTTTGTCCAATCAGATTTCAGTTTATATGCATTGCCATATCAATCTAATCTGTCCAGGGCCTTCAGAATCAGGAGTGCTGGCTCACAGCGAGCGGTTTCTCTAATCAATCGCATTTCAGATTCATCCCACAGGGCCAGCTAGCAGGCCCACAATAATGCCAGCATTTTTCCATCCCCTGATTGGTTGATCAGCAATCACAACTGTTTTATAAGCCACGTTACGGAGAAATTGACATCTCTGGTGAGTAGTTGTATTTCCTTTAAACCTTTGATGTTTTTGTCACATTGTTAGATCAATACTGAGTGCAAACTGGGCAATGATGAACAAACAGGATGTTGAACAGACTCGACAGCACTCCTGTTTCAGCACAACCATTGCGTGTTACTACGTGCCACATTGGTGATCTCACGTGATCACCCTCCTAAGTCCCCTGCTGGGCCTTCACGGGTCCGTGCTGACTCTCCTTTTCTATTTCTCCTCCTCGTTACTTATGTGAGCGCTGTGTCGGACAGGTTTCACCCTCTTCCATGGTGGCCGGACAGCGGCGTCGTTACGGCGGGCTGCTGTGTTATTGCGTTCTTGGCAGTTAACGTATAAAGTCCTGCCACAGCGCGTTATTCATATCTGTTAACCCTTTCGATGGGACAGCCAAGCAGGAGTGAGATTGATGCTCCGTCTTTTACAAGCCGCCGCTACGCTGACATACAGCCTCCTTGTACACACGTCATGCACCGCCTGTAAGGTGCTCCACACGGCAGCGCCACATTTCATGCGATAAAAGTCGATGGAACAGTTTAGAGCAAGGGGAGGAGGTGGTCTCTCGGGACGAGGGGCAAAGGGACACCCACGATGAAAAAGTCTCATCTGGGATGCGGAGCGTCTCGCTGAGGGAACGGTGAAGCCAACAAGCGGCGCTCACCTTCCACATGCATGAGCAAGGAAGGGAATTATAAATCCTGCTTGTGTGTCTCCTGACAGTTGCTGAAAAATGTCCACTACTCAGACTTTTATCCGTCGACATCTGCCTGCGCCGTGCAGCCATGAGTGGTGTAATAATTAAGCCAGCCCCCCACCCCCCATCCTCCTTAGGCCCTGCATGGTCTATTCATGGTTCCAGCTCCGAGTGATGCCTCCAAAAAGCCCTCATTTAAGGCGCTGGAGGACAGCTGATTGTTTAACGTGTTGTGATTCATTTCATGAATTCATGTTTGCGAAATGAAGGTTGACGGGAAAGCAGCATCCATCCGGAACCCCCCCACCCCCTCCAACAAGCGTCGCCCAGGTTGCAATAAGCCACCTCCAGCTGCTGCTAAAAGTCTTTTAAGAGGCCCGCTTAAAGCCTCCCCGTGTGCTAATTACTGAGGTGTAATTGAAAGAAA
The DNA here is from genome assembly GCF_027744805.1 of Dunckerocampus dactyliophorus. Taxonomy (NCBI): domain Eukaryota; kingdom Metazoa; phylum Chordata; class Actinopteri; order Syngnathiformes; family Syngnathidae; genus Dunckerocampus; species Dunckerocampus dactyliophorus. Next base: position 3,384,654 of record NC_072824.1, read on the forward strand.
AAAAGCTAACAAACACTCCCGCGTCAAGGTCAGCTTCCTTTTAAATGCCGTTTTGATATGTGGCGCTCATCTTAGCGCCACACGCTATTAAGAATTGAATTCATCAGCAGATGGCCGCGCAACAAGACAAGTCCCTCCTGACCTTGCCTCTGAATTGAAAAAAAAACACACGCACAACACTTGTTAATGTTGAAACATGCCAGCGATAAACTGTACCTCATCTGGATTGTGGTAACCACCACAGATGCTTTCTTACCCATATCTGATATTGCCCAACATTTCATTCCGATACCACCGATGCAGCAGCTCTTCCTTCAAACTAAAACACTGCTTGTGCAAAATAAGACACCTTACTATCTTTAGTCTCTGTTAGACTTTAGCTTTGCTTTTCCTTGCGGTTTCCAGTTTTGTGCTCTTATTTTGGGCTTCTGCTTCCTGTTTGGCATGATGTCCAGCTGCTTTGCAGACACTGTAACGAGCGTGAGGCAGTACCCGTCATCAGCAGCTACTGTTGAGGTGGAGCTGCAGACATAAAAACAACAAAACAACATTTACACTCATTGCAGATAAAATCTCTACAATCCAAAAGGTCCAACTTGGGTGTGATTCCACACAGCCGACAGACTGAGCTTGTTGCTTTGTGGAGCACGGTGCACTTTGATGAGGTTTCACTCGCACACCAATATCAGTATCGGCAGAAAAAAACAATACTGATATGATCTGATATCTCATTTTGATGCCAATATCGTTCGATGAGATCAGTCCGGTATGGGGCACCCCTAGTAGCAACCTTTGACCTGTCTGGAGAAGTAATCAGGAATTATTTTGATAAAAAAGCCCGTATCGATATCATTATCAGCAGAAAAAAACAATACAGATATGATTTGGTATCTCATTTTATGCCAATATTGGCCGATGTCGGGTGGCTGAAGGACACTCCTGTAATAGCGACCTTTGATGTCTCTGGAGAAGTAAACCTAAATTTTTCTAGTGGAAAAGAAACACATCAATATCATTATCAGCAGAAAAAAATGATATGATTTGATATCACATTTATATATAGGTCGGCTATGGGACACCCCTAGTAGCAAGCAACCTTTGATTTTTTTTTGAAATTATTTTTGCAAAAACAAAAATAAAACACACAAAAACATTATCAGCAGAAAAAACGATACCGATATCATTCAATATGTCATTTCTATGCCAATATCAGCTGATAATATCGGTCGCTTATGGGACACCCAAAGTAGTGACCTTTAATCCCTCTGGAGAAGTAAATGGAAATTATTTTTGTGGGGGGAAAAAAACACATCAATATCATTATCAGTAGTAAAAAATGATCCCAGTATGTCATTTTTATGCCAGTATTGGCTGGTAATATCGGTCGCTTATGGGACACCCCCAGTAATGACCTTTAATCTCTCTGGAGAAGCAAATGGAAATTATTTTTGTGGGAAAAAAACATATCAATATCATTATCAACAGAAAAAATTATATCAACATGATGCTATATCTTATTTTTAGGCCAATACACCAGGTCCCCAACTTACGAACACCCGACTAGCGAACACTTGCAGATACGAACACAAGCCGACTGGTCTATATTTATTTTGCCTTGTAGTCAGTCGCTCAATCAGTATTTATACTGCTACTGTACATGCTTGACCAGCAGAGGGCACTGTGACACTGCTAATGAGCCTTAGAGCTAATGGGACCAACAGAGGAAGAGTTAGACCAGGGGTGTCAAACTCGTGCCATGGAGGGCCGAGACACTGCAGGTTTTCTTTCCAGCCATCACTAAAGAAGGTGATTTTAATGATCAACACCTTGAGTTTGAGGGAAGGAGCTCATCAATTAAATCACCTGCTGAAGAAACTGGTTGGAGAGAAAACCTGCAGCGTCTCGGCCCTCCAGGGCACGAGTTTGACACATGTGAGTTAGACGCTGGGGAGATACAGTGTAAAGCTAAATGGAAAGCTAAATTGTACAACCCGGACAGAGCGTGTGATTAAAGTTTATGAAGAGTTAATAAGCCTGCTTAATTCTACACCACCCACAGAACACTACCTCTTTTAGAAGAGTCTAACGATGACGACCATTTGTCCTTTTTTCAATATCTCCTCCTCCTCCACCACAACGACGTATGCTCGACCACTCCTCTTCAAAGGTAAATAACATTTATCATTACGTATTATTATATCATTTTTATTATTGTTTTTTTCATTAATTATCCTCGTTTAATATTACTACTGCATCCAAACTCATATTTACATACATACACATATACTGTATGTGTATACACGTACATGTAGTACCTATATCATTGGTAATATTACCTTTTCCCCGACTTAAGAACAATTTGACATAAGAATGGTCGTCTGGAACCAATTGTGTTCGTAAGTTGAGGACCTAGTGTATTACCGATAACGTTATGGGACACCCGAGTAGCAACCTTGGATCTCTCGTAAAGGGAAAACAAATCATATTTATTTGTCGTTACTTTCTGTCATTTGTTAGCACTCATATTAAGATTCCATGTGAATTTTGTTTTATTTAGTTAACTTTAAAGTGTTATGAATGCTTTTTATCACGTTTTATTCCAGATTTGAATATAAAGTCACCAGAATGTGTGCCTGCGACAGTGTTTGTACTTGGTGTGGCCTACAAGTGCACAACACTGTCCCTAATATTTTGGCTACCCTATTTAGCAAAATGAATGCAGCAAAATTTTACCAACACCTCCTGGTATGATCAAAGTGTGGCTGGCGCATGATGCGGTAAGGGCTGTAAACAAAAGCGTAATGGAGTCTGCATCGACCGTCGCCAAGGCGACCAGCGCATCAGCCGTGTTGCGTAAGCGAGAAGAAGGCGGTGTAACGGCTCCCCCTTTGATGTGATGATCAAACGTGGTGGGATCAAGCGGAACGCTGAGCTTCCTGGCTGCTCGGTGCGGCAGAATGGCACAAGTGTCAGGCGTTATTGCGGCATTATCAAGCGCACGTCAGCCCACGTCCATGCCTGACAACAACACCTCGCCGACAGATGTGCGGTATCGCATTTCTCAAGGCTAATGAGATGGTTGATCATTTAGGGAGACTTTCGCCTCACAGGGACTGGAACCTCCTTTTTTTTCTCTAAATGAGCCTGGAGGAGCCACATTCAGACTGGATGGAAGTGGACCAAGAGAAGAGCTCTGAGGTACACCAGCAGAAGAACAATGCAAGCATATGAAAATTCTTCACTAAGGATGCTTTTGGGGAAGCAACAGTGCCTCAGATACAGTAATCCCTCCTTTATGGCAGTTCTTTGGTTTCACGCACCATCGTGATAAGTGAATTTGTGAATAACCAAAAAAGTGAACAGCCAAGTAGGCATGGAAACCTGTTTACCACCTTCTAGATACGCTTTTTAACATGATTAGAGTGCTCTAGACATCTTCACACTCCTATTACTAGTAGATATTATACCAGAAAATATGAAAAGAAAACCTGTTTACCACCTTTAAAATATGCTTTTTAACATTAGAGCCCTCTAGACATGAAATAGCACCCCTATAGCCAACTTTACACACTTATTACCCAATGTAGTAGACCTAATAAAAGAAAATAAGACAGAGAAGACATAGAAAACCTGTTCACCGCCTTATAACTATGCTTTCTAACATTATTAAAGCCCTCTAACATGAAATAACACCCCTACAGTCACCTTTGCACTCCTATTAACTAATATAGTAGACATAATAAGAGAAAATAAGACATAAATAAGAATTGTGCTTGTGTGTTTTGCTGTAAATGTGTTCCGGTTGTAGGGGACAGGAAGTGATGTCTACTGACACTAGTGGCCAGTGTAGAATACTACACATCGTCACAGCATCTTCGTGCTCGCCACTTTGTGCTTCCAACTTTGCCGCTTCACTCTGTCATGGTTTTTCAAAAATATATGAATTCATAAGTCATGTTTTGTGGTTGAATAATGCCTTTGATTAGTCACAAAATGTGCAGATTTAAGCACATTTTGTAAAGTAAGCATTTTCAAACATAAAAATGGTTACATGAAGTAAAATACAAATATTCAAGGTAACCAGAAGTCCCATTGGAAGAGGTTGCGTTGATATGTCAGATTGTACACTGGTCGCTATGTGTCAGTAATGTTGGGGTGAGACACACAAGCACCAGACTTGATCGCTGGAACAACAGGCGTTTGTTGCTGTGGCTGATCTCACAAAAGGCAAAACAATATAAACATTATAATCATTATTGTAATAGTGAGACGGGCTACTGTTGCGGCTGTAACCCATGCCAAGTTAAAACTCAACTCTGAATCCTAGATGTCACTTCCTGTCCTCCACACATCCTCCACACATTTAATGCAACACACACTAGCACAAGTTTTATTTATGTCTTATTTTATCTTTTTATGTCTAGGATATTGGTTAATAGGTGTGTAAAGGTGTCATTTCATGTCGAGAGGGCTCTAATCATGTTAAAAAGTGTATTTAGAAGGTGGTAAACAGGTTTTCTATGCCCTAACTATGAAAATATTTGATTTGTCCGGAACACATTTATTGCAGCTCACACGCGCACAAGTTTTATTTGTGTGCTAGTCGAGACCTTGTCTGGATCTCTCTGGAAGAGTAAACAGAATTTTTTTTTTTTTTTAAAACACACACATCAATAATATCATTGCCATTATCAATATCATTATCAGAAAAAAACGATACCAATATGATCCAATATCTTATTTTTCTGCCAATATGGGCCAATAATATCGGTTGGTTATGGGACGCCCCTAGTAGTGACCTTTGATGTTTCTGGAGAAGTAAATGGAAATTATTTTTGTGACAAAACACATCAATATCATTATCGGCATAAAAATGATACTGATATGAAGGTACTCATCTGTGCAAAGTTCTTCTTTGTCTGAAAATTATTTTGAAAAAAGGCAATCTGGGCCACACGGTGGTCTAGTGGTTAGCACGTTGGCCAATACAGGAACAGCCTGGAGATCGGGAAGACCTGGGTTTGATTCTCCCTTGGGCATTTCTGTGTGGAGTTTGCATGTTCTCCCCGTGTGTGTGTGGGTTTTCTCCGGGTACTCCGGCTTCCTCCCACATTCCAAAAACATGCAGGTTAGGTTAATTGACGACTCTAAATTGTCCATAGGTATGAATGTGAGCATGAATGGTTGTTTGTCTATAAGTGCCCTGCCGTTGGCTGGCAACCAGTCCAGGATGTACCCCGCCTGTCGCCCGAAGTCAGCTGGGATAGGCTCCAGCATGCCCCCGCGACCCTAATGAGGATGAAGCGGTATAGAAAATGGATGGATGGAAAAGGCAATCTCCCACCACTCCTCGGTCCGACATCCACCCACACGTTGCAGCAAGTCCTCCACAAAGTCCCAAAGCCAAAATTCTTGCCCTCTTTCTTAATCTCTTACGTGGAATCAGTTGGTTAAGAAAAAGTTGACTGTTGCACAAAATCCTTGAAATGACCACAAATGCGTAAAGGGGAGCACGCACTGCAGCAATCCTTACTTTAGTAAATACACGCAAATGCGTATGACGTCGTGGTGTTGTGTTCACATGAACTAGACCAAGCATTTTTTTTTGGTAATGTAAACGACCACAAATTTGAACATAACATCCGAATTGGGCATCCTACCCTGCAGTGTCAACATAGCCTAAGTGATTGAAGCACTTAACACCTTTAAAGGTGTGCCTCAAAGTTCCGTCTTAGACCCAACCTTGTTCCCCAGTTACATAAATGAATGATGTAGCCAAGGCTACACAGCTACAAATACCAAATACTCTGGTGAAGATGGCCATACTCCCTATGTTTGATTATGGCAACCTCATCTATAAGATGTTGGGATGCTCTGATCGATCAGCCACCGATCAGTATGGGCCGATTTCTGTGAAAAATCACGTGATCGGCACATGCCTTTCAACACCGATCACAAAAGCTAAACACCTGCGGCTCGTACTATTGCAGCCCGCAGCGATCCCTGCATGCAGTGCAGTGTCTTGCCCTCCTCCCACTTTCCTTCACACTACGCAGGCGTGCCTCAACAAAAAAGATCATGCCTACCTTGTGGAACTTACCTGCCAACACATGCCACGACAAGTCAAACGGCAGCTTACGCTGGACAGCACTCGTCCGTATGTGCGTGACAGTCCAAGCAAAAAAATAATGGAATTCATCAGATGAGATGAGCAGCCTTTGTCAGCAGTGGAAGACCCCGTGTTTCGCGACTGTTCTCTCACATGGAGCCCACCATGAGCAGGAAGTCCTGCTCGAGCTCCACCGATGTACTCTCACATCCGACCTTGTGAGGTCCCAGAAGACTTATTTTGTCTTTGCAGGTTAATTTTTGCTTGTTTTTTTGCTCATAATTTTGGTTGTGTTACTCTATATGGCATGATTGAAGATGTTTATTTTTTCATGAAAAATCATAAAATTCCATTTAAAGTTTGTTCCTAGGTCAACCAGATGCCCAGGCCAAATTTCCAAGAGGACAAAAAAACTGCTATAAAAACATAACAGACTAGGTTTTATTTTATTTACTTTTGTTGCTTATGTCTAATAAAAAATACCAAACATGTAAATATAACACTCTAAATGCTCATTTCATTCAATGATGTCATTGTTTTTGCTTAGAAAAATACAAACAATGAGTTCTTTTCCATATAATAAATGTTAGGGGGCTAGGGCTCTACCTTCAAATATCAGGCTTAACTATGAAAAACATTAGCAGTAAAATTAATGTTGATGCTTTGTTATTTTTCACAGTCTCAGACTGGAAATTTCCCCCTCCAAAACGTACTGAAAAAAATGAATCTTTTTTTTTTTTTATAGCAGTCTTTTTTGTCTTCTAGGAACCCAAAAGGGTGGGAAATGAAAGGGCCCCCAGAGGTTTAACGTCACTTTTATCCAGTTTTGTTGTGGAAAACCCACAAAGCATCAACTAAGAAAATAAACACGTTATTCTGCTGCAACCACAATTTGCAATAATTAAAAAAATATATATATATACTAAATATCAGTGTTCTGGAACCAACAAACCGAGTGTCCTCCTCTAAGCACCGCCGGGTTGTAGACTGTTACACCGGAACTGGAGAAGATGTGTATGCACGTATGTGGGTACCTCTGAAATGACGATGGTTGTAAAATTGGGAGGTCTCGCACTCTCCCTTGTCTCGGTACGGTCCATTGTCTTTCTCTTTTGTGTTTTGTCTTTGTCTCTCTACAACTCTGACATAAACAAACGCACCATCACGTGCAAGTATCGGGAGATTTCGTTTCAAGATGGCAGCGTAAACAAACCAGATGCTAAACAAGCGAGAGGATGAAACCGAGGCAAAATTTTAGCTGAAGTATTGGATGTTAACCAAAAAAATGCGCGAACTGGGGAGGACATTAACCGAGGTACCACTCTATTTACGTTGTCAATGTATTTTACATTGTGGATTCATGGATATGTTTTGTTTTTACTTTATACTGGGGCCTCTTGCCAGGTCATCACTGGAAATGAGAAGCCAAAATCTACTTGGGTGGTCCAAAAGCATTTGTGGCAGGCTGCCACCAAATGAATGACTACATAGGAAACACTGGTGTAGCATATCAGTACTGCTATCATATTCAGAAAAATTCAGCTAAAGGACCACCATGCAGATGTGTTCCAGCAGCCGCTGCGCGTGCGTAGAATGTGTAATTACACAATGGCTAACGTGCATTTACAGTAGGGCTCCATCAAAGCTCCCAAAGACCAGCACTGATGAAAAGAAAATGACCAAAATTGCCTCTCTTGCGAATTCGCTTCTCGCCAATGAGCCTCATCGCTGATTGGGCCCGAATTAGACGGCAAATCTCCCGAGAGGAGCCGACTGTTAACGGCGATATTTCACTGGGATGGCTTTGTTGGCGTGGAGGCTGCGTTGTTGACTTGAGTGTCAAACAAGCAGCGGCGGGACAAGAAATAGGCAGATATGTAGCAAGCTCAAAAAATCATTCTGCAATTACTGACACTGATGTAAAATCAGACAAACTGCTATAAATATTTCGCGCACACACAATCTCCAACCCTTCACGCGGTTTATGAGATGGCTTTAGCGCTGCAACACATTACACCAGACAGTGATTTTAATGAGCACATATTGAATTCCAGCTCTTGGATTTAAATGACAACATGACTTATCTGTGTGTGTGTGTGTGTGTGTGTGTGTGTGTGTGTGTGCGCGCAAAGACATGCTTGTAAAACACAAGCTCATTTCCTGCTTGTGTCAAGGCCGCGGCGTGCGATCCCATCCCCGCTTCATAAGCATTTACATGCGTGGCCGTGGGTCGCCAGGCCGCTTATAAAGATGAGCGCCACGGGAGCCTGCCAACGGTGAGGTCAGAGGTCATATTAAAGCATTTAAAGCCGTGCCACAGGATCATTTGACCTTGATATAACGTCCTCAAAATCAAACTGATGCTACATTGGCTGGCAGTTAGGAGAACAGCATCCCTGCAACAACCACGTTGTGGTGATCTACAACACTGGTGGACCAGCCAGGACACCTGTGCTACTTTTATGTAAAATGCCCTGAGATGCACTCGTATTCTTGACTTTAATGTCCTCTAACAATACAACAAACACCTTAATCATCTTAATAGGCCTACTTTTTATCAATTTTATGTACTTTGCAATACTTCCAGAAGGTAAAAATTAAAAAAAGAAGTTTTCATCCTTATATCCAGTGTTTGCCCCCCGCCTGATTTGTTATTTTCTTTGCATGTTTGTCACAATTAAATGTTTCAGCTCAAACAAAAAGTATTAGTCAGTGTCAAAACAACAAATTAACTTTTTAGATGAAACTTTTTACTATTAAGGGAGAAAAAAAATCCAAACCTACATTGCCCTGTGTGAAAAAGTGATTAAATGGGCAAAAACGGCCTTGGTGGTCTTGGCCCAAGACCAAAACCACTGCTGAACAAAAACAACATTAAAGCTCGTTTCAATTTTGCCAGAAAACATCTTGATGATCCCCAAGACCTTGGGAAAATACTCTGTGGTCTGACCAGACAAAAGTTGAATTTTTTGGAAGGTGTGTGTCCCATTACATCTGGCATACAAAGAAAAAGAACATCATAGCAACAGTAAAATATGGTGGTGGTAGTGTGATGGTCTTCAGGACCTGGAAGACTTGCTGTGATGAATGGAAGCATGAATTCTGCTGAAGGAGAATGTCCGGCCATCTGTTGGTGACCTCAAGCTGATCCAAAACACACCAGCAAGTCCACCTCTGAATGGCTGAAGACTTTGGAGTGGCCTAGTCAGAGGCCCACTAGAATTGTCCCTGCGGTGTTGATAAAGCCTTTTTTGGAGCAGTTGCTTAGTTTCCCCACAGTAGACTATATCACAGCAGCTGAATCGGCCATCAAGAACAATAACCTTTCTAAAACAGAGGCAGGGGACCTTCGTCTGAGAATATCGGCCCTTCTCAGTAGTGCTAAACCACCACCGTCCAATATCACGGTAGGTGAGAGGAAAGCATTAGCGGCTCTGCAGAAAGATGAGAGCATCACCATCTTAGCAGCTGATAAGGGCAGATGCACAGTGGTTCTCAACACATTGGACTATGAAGAAAAAATAACAAGTCTAATTAGTGATGCCAACACATACGAGCAACTTAAAAAGGGACCCATCCAGTAGGTATAAGAAAGAAATCATACACTGTCTCCAAAAGTTAGAGAAGGAAGAACTAATTGACAGACAGATGTATCATAGGTTATACCCTGGGGAGGCTACACCATGTATCTATGGCCTTCCAAAAATTCACAAGGAAGGGTTTCCCCTCAGACCCATTGTCTGTAGCATTGACTCTACCACGTACAATGTAGCTAAATATGTAAAAACAGTCTTATCCCCATTGGTAGGCAACACTGATCATCATATAGAGAACACAAAAGGGTTTGTGGAGAGTATCAAAGACCTCAGATTGGAGTCAGAGGAAACTTTGGTGTCTTATGATGTGACTTCACTTTTCACATCTGTCCTCACCTCAGCAGCAGTCTCGGTGGTGAGGAAGAGACTGCTCGAGGACTCAACTCTGCATCGGAGAACAAAACTTAGTGCTGACCACATCTGCCAATTATTGGAAATTTGCCTTAACACTACATATTTTCAGTTTAGAGGGAAATTTTACAGACAAATTCATGGTTGTGCTATGGGCCCACCAGTCTCACCCATAGTAGCGAATCTGTACATGGAAGAGATGGAGAAACAGGCTCTCACATCCTTCTCAGGGACAAAACCAAGGCACTGGTTTAGATACGTGGATGACACCTTTGTCATAATCAAAATACAGGAAATTCAGTCTTTCACAGATCACATCAATGCGGTGGACACCAATATCAAATTTACTCGCGAGGACGCTAAAGAGAACCAACTAGCCTTCTTAGACTGCAAGGTAATTATAGGAAAGGACAGACAGCTACTTACAGAGGTCTTTAGAAAGGCCACACACACTGACCAATACCTGCTTTTTGAATCTAACCATCCACTACAACATAAACTAGGGGTTATTAGGACCCTCCAACATAGAGTGGAACAAATACCAACTAGTGCTGAGGGAAGGAAAAAGGAGACAACATGTCCAGAGAGCGCTCTCAACCCCGCGGTGGGCTTTGAACAAATGTCAAAAGGAGAGAGTAGGGAAAGAAACCCAAAAGCCCACAGAAGCAAAAAGGAGAGGAGTGGTAATCCCTTATGTAGCGGGGGTCTCCGAAAAACTCCAGAGGATCTTATGGAAACACAAAATCCCTACCTATTTCAAACCAGTAAATACCCTGAGACAAAAATTAGTGCATCCTAAAGACAAGGCTCCAAACCAAAAACAGAGCAATGTGGTCTATTCCATCCACTGTAAAGATGAGGAATGCAAAGAGCACTACATTGGGGAAACTAAGCAAATGCTCCAAAAAAGGCTTTATCAACATCGCAGGGACAATTCTAGTGGTCCTCAATCAGCAGTACATCTACACCTTAAAGCAACCAATCACGCTTTTGAGGACAGCGAGGTAAAGATTTTGGCCAAAGAAAACAGATGGTTTGAAAGAGGAGTAAAGGAAGCTATTTTTGTCAAACAACAGAACCCATCATTGAATCGGAATGGTGGTTTGAGGTTTAATTTGGACCCTGTGTTCAGCAGGTTACTGAGACCGAAACCCACAGCTCTTAGTCTTGCAAATGAGGTAGAGCCAGGGCCAAGCCAGAACAATAGATGCTAACGAGCCAGTATCAGAGTCGTTCATACCCAACTACAGGAAGCTACATTTCCCTTTTATCGGAGGTGTTAATAGCAGGAAAGGATTATACCACTACTCCGCCCAGGCTTAGTGTAAGGAACCAATAGGAGGAGGGTGTTGGCACACCAATTCCGCCCACTCTTACTGTATTTAAGGCCTACGCTACCAGCACTTATTAGTTCGCTGACGAAGCTCTTTGGATGAGGAGGGAAACGTCCGACACCTTCTTCACAGAAGTACAGATGACGTCTCAAGAAGCCTTTTCCTCGATGGACAACTCCTGTACGACTGAGAGCCTACACAGACGCATTAATTCTGTTGTTTTGTAACAAACCAAACAATAACTACAAAGAGATTAGCATGAAAGTATGAATTGACCGTTTTCACAACAACTATGGTGTAAAAAGACAAACACAAAAAACTGTATTGCCATGGAAACTGTGGAAAACAAGCCACCTTGAATGCACCTACAAGTACAGTCGTCCCTCACAAGAATGAATGAATAAATGATGGCTGTTTGGTGGTGGACTATTGTCTATTATTAGTTAAAACCTATTCTGGCCACTAGGCGGCAGTAATGACACAAAATATTGATGAGACATTACATTACCTTAACACTGCATGAAGTCAGCCGTGGCACACCCGGCATGATAGAGTGAAAAAACGTTGTCCTCCCATTCTGTGTGGAAGTGGTAAATTTTTGGGCTTAAGTTTAGAAGACATAAATTTGAGGCTAGCTGGTTAGCTTACTAAGCTCGCGGCCGTCTCAAATCCCTGCAGCATAAGTTGAGCAATGTGTTGTAAACAAAGAACAATGGGAGTGTAAAAGTGACCTTAGGGGTGTTATTTCATGTCTACGGGGCTCTAACAGTGTTAAAAAAAAACTAGATGTATAAAGTCATAAACTACAAAAATCTTCCACTTATTAACATTGAATCCTATAACGCGGTCGGGCCTGGAAAGGAGGAATGGCTGTTCCGCAAGGTATGCTGGGAGCATGGACTGTTCCCAGCATGCTTTGCGGTGAATGCTTTGTAAAAAGTTGCAAAAGTTACATGCTTGCATGCTTGGTTAACGTTGTTATTATTCCTTATAGTCGTAGTATGTGTGTTTACTTACCTGTTACATGTTTGCGCTGTCGTTTTTGTGTCGACGCCGTGATTGTAGTTAGCGTGTCAGGTTTAGCGCTGCAGTCGGAGGCGGGGTTTCATGGTCCAGTTGTGCCAGACAGTCAACGTCGTGCACATGTCATTTACATAAACACGCCTCCAGACGACAGGCGGGCCTCGAATGGGTGTCCGCTCGAGTGTCTCATCATGAAATGAAACAATACCAAGATGCCTCACGTGATCCCCTCGTCTCATTTCTTTCCGTTACTTGCTTTGTTTGCCTTCAAGGCTGAGCTCCAACCGCCTCCGAATCCTGCAGTAGCACAATGCTCTGTGTGTGTGTGTGTGTGTGTGTGTGGGTGTGTGTGTGTGTGAGATGTAGCATAAATTCTCTTGATAGAAGAGGCTTTTTGAATGGACTCTGTACTGACAAAAAGGGGCTTTTATCTGCACAGTAGTGGAAATGATTTAACAGGTAAAATCGCGGCTTGAATGATTTGCTTTCCTTTCCCCCTCTCCCGATTGTCTGACTCTGTTTTCTGTTCTTCCAGCGCCTGTGTTTGCCACTGCTGTTGAAGGTTTGTCCTAAGTCGTAAAAAAAGTGTCGTACACGTCAATGAGTTATGAGCTACGAGGCTCCTGCAGGACTTTTTGAGGGCTGTTGGTTGTGATATATGTTGCACCTCGCTGGAAGTACTGATGAGTACAAATACACTCGGTGTACTGTATATTGTGTACATTCCTTAATATACAGGAAAATATCGCCCATTGTAAGCCCTAAACATACCAGAAAGAATGTGACATATACTACAGTACATGGATAAAAGTCTATGGATGGGCTTCTGCGGACAAAATGGAGAGAAATTCCTACGGACACGGCGCAGCGTAGTCATTGACCTCTAGTAACCTTATAACAGATGAACTTTCCCAAACAGAATGCATGAAAGACTTCCATTCATCTTCATTAAAAAGCACAAGCAAATCTTTCCATACTTCATAATACGAGTGAGGAGAGAGGAAGACAAGCGCGTGCGGGCGCTAACAGTCACTCCCACTCAACAGAAGCAGCGCGTGGGACGCAGCATGTCCACAACGCCGTCCCGCCGTGCAACAACTGCTGGTCTTCTAAATAATGCAAAGAGTTTGCATGTCGGTGTCGTTCTCCTGCCTGCCCACGCACCAGCTGAAGACCCTAATTGGGCGCCGGGACGTAAACAAGCCGAGCGAGCGTACTGCCTATCGCTTGACGAGCGTAAAGGCTTCACTTAACCGCTGCTCAAACGCTCGCGCGTTTGCCTTCATTATGCTAAATTGGCCCTGAGACACACACAGACGTAAAGAAATGGACTCGGGCTGGCGGCTTGCCATCCTCCTTCATGTATAGAACAGCAGATTGCCAAGACATGACGCTAAAAGTTAGCATCAGCAAGAGGAAAGGTGCATGCTGGGATGCCCTGCATGACAGCTGTGGCCTTTGATAAGACATAACAGTGTCTGGGCCTACCATGGACATGATACATTCATGCATGGCTTTCATTGGTACGTCATTTCTTACCAATACCCCATACAGTACACCCACATCCTTCAACACTTCATTACCCAACTTGAATCATGACCCAACCCAACATTCCCCCAGATCAACACATACCCATATACCAACACCCTCCAGCATTTCATTAACAATACCCATATCAGCAGATACGATACAGCATCATTACCCATACCGATATCAACACATACCCATATACCAACACCCTCCAGCATTTCATTAACAATACCCATATCAGCAGATACGATACAGCATCATTACCCATACCGACACCAACACATACCCATATACCAACATCCTCCAGCATTTCATTAACAATACCCATATCAGCAGATATGATACAGCATCATTACCCATACCAATATCAACACATACCCATATACCAACACCCTCCAGCATTTCATTAACAATACCCGTATCAGCAGATACAATACAGCATCATTACCCATACCGATACCAACACATACCCATATGCCAACATCCTCCAGCATTTCATTAACAATACCCATATCAGCAGATACGATACAGCATCATTACCCATACCGATATCAACACATACCCATATACCAACATCCTCCAGCACTTCATCAACAATACCCATATCAGCAAATACGATACAGCATCATCATCCAGCACTTCATTACCCATACCGATATCAACACATACCCATATACCAAGATGGTATATGGATTAGGAGACGAGGTGCATAGGAAGCACCGGCAATATCAACAGTAACAACAATGAACCAGTGGCGTACGTCTGACGACGCTGGTCTTTTAACAGCCACTAAGAGTGATTGGCGACAGCTGCGTGGCCACCAGGCGTGAAGTGGCTGCCTCTTCCACCCAACAGGAAGTATACCTTGCCAAAATAAGAGCGCAGGACAGGGGACGCTCGCAACTGTCCTGTAGAACGTCACAGTGTCACCCCCCCACACACAAAGCGGATACCAGACGTTTCAAATGTTCAAGAAATCCAGGGTGGGTTGATGGAGGATCAGCAGAGGGTCGCCGGGCTTGCACACCCCCCACCATGGTGTCCGGTGGCGACGATGGGTCATATGGCGGTGCAGCCGGCGAGCATGGCAGACAAGGAAGCCCCGTGAGAGACGGATGGAGCGGCCGGGTCCGCGGCAATGAAGCGGAGGGCGGCCGGAGCGGCCAGGTCCACGTGACGGCTTCGTCTTGGCGGACGGAAGAGCTGTGGTGAGTGGTGGCTTGCTCTCGGCCAAGGGAAGGATTGCGGCGGATGAAGGCTTGCTCTCGGCCAACGGAAGAGTTGCAGCGAGTGTCGGCTTGCTTGGAGGAGGAGGCGGAGCCGCGGCAGAAGAAGGCTTGCTCTCAGCTGGAGGAACAGCTTCGGAGGACGAAGGCTTACTCTCGGCCGCAGGTGGAGCCAGAACCAGAGGTGATCCAACCTCGGCCCCGCGTGGAAGGATAGCGGGCACTGTCGTCCCTTCGACCCACTCCGGAAGCAGCTGTGCGGCTGAGAGCGCACAGCTGACCATAGCCCCCCCCCTCAAGGGACGGATTCCAGACGTCGCCGAGAGAGCCAGAAGGGTGCAGAGGGGGCTGGAGGTGGGCCTTGCATCCGACCGCCTGGTTGCGCTGAGCAATGTGGGTCCTCAACTCCCGGAGGCGCTCCATGATCAGCCGACATCAATACTACAGCATCATCCACCACTTAATCACTGATACCGACCGATACCAATACCACAATAGCAACATTGTCCAGCAACATCATCCAACGCTTTATTAATGATACCAATATCAGCTGATACGATGTAGTTATATCATGCAGCACTTCGTTGTGAATATCATCCGATACCAATATAGAGACATCGTCCATCACATAATACACATTATGGTGATATCAGTGATATCAATGCAGGGGCATCCTCCAGCAATTCATTACCAGTACCTATATAGAAACATCATCCAGCACTTCATTACCGATATCAACCGATACGATATACCGGCAACATTCAGCACTTCATTTCCAATACTAATATTAACTGATACCAATACAACAGCATTGTCCACCACTTCATTACAATACAGATATCAGCAGATATGTTATGAACGGCCAAGGCCGTGATACAGGAATCCAAAATGCAGAGTCGAATAAGTGAAACAGAAAAAGTCTTTAATACAAAAATGGATAACAAAAAGGTACCAAAAACAACACAAGAAACAAAGTACAACCAAAATACATCCGGACCTAGTCGCGGGAAACAGTAACAAAAAACACTGCTAGCAAGGTGAGCTGAGCAGGGAAAAATACAGACAAGAAACAAAAAGAGCTGCTAACAAAAAACTAGCAGAAGTACCAAAGAATACAGCTACTGCTGAAGACGTCAAGCAGGCAGGTAGGTACTTACAGGTGAGCAGAGCGAGGGTCAGAAAGCCAAAACACAATGCACAAGAACAAGCTGGAAGGAGCTGAACAGGGTGTAGCAAAGGGACAATCTGGCACTGGATATGAGTAAGCACACAGCTTAAATAGAACAACTAATCAGGCACAGGTGAAGATGATCAGCTCATCAGGGTGCTCAGGAGTGTGCTGCAACAGAGAAGCAGTAGAAGGCAGTACCGCAGCACACAATCCTGACAAGATACAGATATAGCAGTATCAAACAGCACTTCATTAAACTTACTGATATCAATTTATTCTGCTATAGCAACATCATCCAGCACTTCATTACTAATACCGCTATCGCTATTGGTACCGCTATTGATATTGGTAATGAAGTGCTGCATGATATGATATCAGTATAACGGTAGTGGTAGATATCAGTATCAGTAATAAAGTGCTGGACGATGTCACCATTTTGGTATCGGTTGGCAATGGTTATGATATTGGCCGAGATCGTTAATGAAATTTACAGTCCGCTGTTAGTCATTCAGTAGTGTTCAGTGGTGTAGTGTAGTGTTTGTTTACAAAGTGACGCCACCTAGTGGTCTGGCATGCATACTACAACACCATCATTGGGGTTTTGAACACAGTTAAGGACGTGATCTTGCACAAGAGGGTGATACAAGTTTTTGCAGACTTGTGGAAGTGCAAGAGATAAGGAAGAAAAGAACAAATGGATGGCAATTTAGGGGGGAAAGGGGGTCTTTGGCGGGTGCCTCCTTTGTTTAAAAGGGACCTTGTGGGAGGACGAGCGGCTTTAATGGGATGAAAGGAAGAGGGAATATGAGCGGTGAGGACAAAGAGGAGGACGTCTCCCCCTCAGAGGTGAAGCTCATTGACTCCATTTCCCATTAGAACTAATAGACCGGCCTATTATATCCACACTATATTTATCATGATCAGACGCCCTCGCTGCTCTCTCAACATTCTCCACCGTCCGCACGTCTCGCTTGCTTGAATCGTGTGCCGTCGATTCCAATGATGATCTCTCAGCAAACACATGAGAACGCTGACGGAATCCAAATGTGTCTCAGTGACTTGGCGCCGACACAACAACAAGTAACAAGGAATCACCAGCTTCGATATCAGCTGGAGTGTGCCAGCAACGGGCCTATGGGGCAGTTATGGGTGAGCCCTGTGAATTCTGCCTAGCAACAGGTGGCCGGGAAAAAAAGGACAATTTTATTCTTATAAAATGATTACTTCTTTCCTTATATTTCAACTTTTTTTTATACAAGATATAAAAATTGTGAAATTGTGCCTTTTTTCTTGTAAAATTACAACTTTTGTCTCGTGACATCCCGACTTTGTTCCCTCAAAATTATGACGATTTTCTAACCATATTATGCAAGTTTAATTTTGTAAATTGATGCGATTACACAAATTAGTTTATTTTTGTACAATTTTGCTGTTTCCCCTTGTAATATTACTCTATATACTTTTAATATTGTAAATTTATTTGTGCAAAATTATACATTTATTCTCATAAAATTGTGCCTTTCTTTTCCTTGTAATATTGAGATTTTTTGCTAATAATATTATACAACTTTAGTCTTACAAATTTGCAACATTTTTCTTGTAATGTTACAAACTTATTCTCATAAAAATGCACCCTTTTCTTGGTAAAATTCTGACTTTTGTCTCATGACATCCCAACATTATTTCCTTAAAATTATGACTGTTCATAGTGTTATACAGTTATTATTATGAAATTGTACCCTTTTTCTTGTAAAATTATGACTTTTGTCTCGGGACATCCCAACTTTATACCCTTAAAATTCTGATGACTTTCTAGTAGTAGTATGCAACTTTAATTTTGTAAATTTATGCTATAAGACTCATAATATTACAATTTATTTTTGTAAAATTGTGCCGTTTTCCCTTGTAATATTACTACTTTTTGCTTGCAACGTGATACAACTTTAATATTGTAAATTTATGCATTTGTTCGCACAATATTACAAATTTATTCTCGTAAAATTGTGCCGTTTTTTGTTGAGTAATATTATGCAACTTTAGTCTTAGAAATTTACAACATTTTTCTTGTAAGGTTACAAATTTATTCTCATAAAAATGTGCCTTTTTTGGGTAAAATTATGACTTGTCTCATGACATGCCCACTTCAGGTCCTTAAAATGATGATAGTGTGTGTTTCATCATATTATACTGTACAATTGTAATCTTGCAAATAATATATCATATATTTTCCCCATAACATAAATGTATTCTCGTAAAATTGGGGCTTCTTTCCTTGTCATATGTTTTTTTGTGAGTAATAATATAAAACTTTAACCTTGTAAATTAATGCCATTTTTCTTGTGATGTTACAAATTTATTCTCATAAAAATGTGCCTTTTTTTCTAGTAAAATTTTGACTTTTGTCTCATGACATCCCGACTTTATTCCCTTAAAATGTATTTATGCGATTAGACTTATAATATATTTTTTTTAACCCTTGTAATATTATTTAATTTTTGCTTGCAATATCATACAGATTTAATCTAATAAATAAATGCCTTTTCCATATCAAATTATAAATTTTAATCTTGTAAAATTTGGCCTTTTTTTTGTAAAATTATGACTTGCTCTTGACATCTGGACCTTATTCTCTTAAAATGAAGACTTTTTTTCTCGTACTATTATCCAACTTTAACCTTGTGAATTGATGCCATTCCCCTAATATTACGCAACTGTGATCACGTGCTGTAAATGTATGTCTTTATCTTGTACTGGTACACATTCATCCACGTAAAATTGTGCCTTTTTCCCTGGTAATGTTACGACTCTTTTCCTGTATTATTATACAAATGTAATCTTGTAAATGTATGCCTTTACTCTCAGTATGTTACAAATGTAATCCTGTAAAACTGTGCCTTTTTTCTTTTTCTTTTTCTGGTGACAATCTGACTTAATTCCCCTACTATTGACGTTTTTCATGGTGCTATGCAACTTTAACCTTTAAACGTATCCCTTTATTTTTGTAATATCACACATTCATCCTTGTAAAATTGTGTCTATTTTCCTGATATTAAACATCTTTAATCTAGTGCGCCTTTTCCCCATAATAGCACAAACGTATTCTCATAAAATTGTGCCTTTTTTCCATGTAAAATTACGTCTTTTTTCCTTTCAATATTACATCCATTTCATTTTGTAAATGCACGCCTTTATTCTCGTAACATTACACATATAATCTCATAAACTTGTGCCCTTTTTCCTCATAATGTTAGGACTTGTTCGTCATAAAACGAATACTTTACTCTTTTTGACAACTTTATTCTTCATTGTCTTTATTTTTTCAACTTCTTTCTCAGACGAAATGTGATTTTTTTTTTTTTTCTTCAGAAATTGCAGATTTTTCTTGTGATATGGAAGTGATTGTGCAGGGCTTGACTAACAGAAGGCCACCGTGGCGCATCATCAACATACACGCTAATACTGTACTGCTATCGGGGCACGAGGGAACGCAAACGCCCGCCTTTGTACTCGCGCAGCATTCTTGTTTGCGTTCCTTTGCAGTTGTTGCGTTGGCCGTGAGGGAATTGGGGGGCCTCTGCAGTCTTTTATCTCTGCTCTTATTCCTGTTGAACTCCTGTGGGGAAATGTCGACTTCCTGCGTTGCTAAACGGGAAAAGTGTTAACGTGCCGGTGTTAATGAAGAGTTAATTGAAGTACTTGATATGAGCGGACTGTTCACACT
This sequence comes from Dunckerocampus dactyliophorus, assembly GCF_027744805.1. Classification (NCBI taxonomy): domain Eukaryota; kingdom Metazoa; phylum Chordata; class Actinopteri; order Syngnathiformes; family Syngnathidae; genus Dunckerocampus; species Dunckerocampus dactyliophorus. The sequence goes on from NC_072824.1 coordinate 3,404,715, forward strand.
TCATTTGGTTGTTCCTGTGCACAATTGTCACGGGATTTGAGTAGGATTGCACAGACAAACGTAATTATTAGTAAATGTGAAACTGTGCGTGAGAAAGTGGCAAATGTTAGCATACGGGGGCTGTCAGCCATGTTTTTTTGTGTACATTTGATTGGAACGTTCTGACCCGGTTGGTCAGCTCAAAGTGGGACATTTCTTGCCAGCCTCGAAAGCAGCGTTAAGCCCCAAGATGTTGTTTTCACATACAGCAGAGCCTCTCTTTTTGCGGGGGTTCCCTTCTAGACTCATTGTGGCAGTGTCGGAGAAAGTTATACAGTAATCACGCGTTTATGGCGGTTAACTGGTTCGAGACCAGACCGTGATTAGTCCATGTCCGCAAAGTAGGATTCCTTATTCACAAATGGTGTATTTTGGTAATTATGGCATAGAAAACCTGTTTACAACCCTTTAAATACACTTTTTTTAACATTATTAGAGCCCTCTAGACATGAAAAAACACCCCTATAGTCACATTTACACTCCTATTACCCAAAATAGTAGACATAATAAGAGAAAATAAGATATATGACATAGAAAACCTGTTTCAACCTTTTAAATATGCTTTTAAAACATTATTAGAGCCCTCTAGACATTAAATTACATCCCTATAGTCACCTTTACACTCCTATTACCCAATATAGTAGACACAAGAAGAGGAAATAAGACATAAAACATAGAAAGCCTGTTTGCAACCTTCTAAATACACTTTTAAAACATTATTAGAGCCCTCTAGACATGAAATAACATCCCTATAGTCACCTTTACACTTCCATTACCCGATATAGTAGACATAATAAGAGAAAATAATAAAAATACTTGTGCTCGTGTGTGTTGCTGAAAATGTGTTGAGTTTCGGTGTGGCGTGGGTTACGGCCACAACAGTAGCCCGTGTTAGGGATTATGGTGCCTGTTGTGAGATCATTCAAAGCTGCAATAAAAGTCTGGTGCTTGTGTGTCTCCCCCAACATTACAGTAACATTACTGACACACAGTGGCCAGCGTACAATACTACACACTAGAGATGTCAACCTCTTTGTGGTAAACTCAATTCGATACGCTTCTGGATACGCTGGTTAAGATATGATTAAAAAACAAACACATTTTGTAAAAAAAAGGAACGATTCGATAAGTGTACAAATGGTGCGATTCGATTCGACCGTTACATTTGTTGATGGAGACATGAATCTTACATTTTAAAATAAGAAGCCAATTGTATCAAAGTGTCATTCTTACAGTATTTCCTGATGTGTAAAAGAGCACATCATATCCCCAAGCATGCTGGAAGGCAGGGGTCAGGCACAATGACAAAAAAAGAAAAACATAAAAATAATAATAGTAATAATAATCTGTAAACAACATCATCACATTTTATGTAAAGGGACATCAATTTTGGAAATATTGATTGATTGATTGATTGATTGATTGATTGATTGATTGATTGATTGATTGATTGGTTTAATTTATTTCGAACATGCATATGTCCGAAAAGGAGTAGGAAGAAGCAGAGCTTATTTAATCCTATCCCCTTTTTGTAGCATATCAATTGCTCATACATACATGTGTGTACATACACATACAAACACGCACATACAGTACATATATATACACTTACATCTGCACCTACACAAGTACGCACATATATACATATACAGTATACACATATACAGTATACAGGTACACAAATGCTAAAAAAAAAATAAAAAATAAAAAATTTGGGCCATTATTTTATTCAAAAAATAACATACAGTTGTAATTCTAGCACTGCTAATGCTATTTACATCCACTCTGGTCTTCAGTCATGCTAAGCTACGGAGCATGCGCCATTGCTGGCGTCCCAGACTCTCGCGCTGTTTTAAGAGACGTACTGTGAAGCGGTTGCTAGTCTCGCGATACCCGGTGCATGGCTCTACAATCCATTCATCTAAGGATTTATTGCCGATTCTAATGCATCCAGGAAGCTGCTACCGATGCGCTTCTGGAACTGGATGTCCGGTGTCATCGGTTTATGGTTCACAACCCTGCCACATATCATCACAACATCTTTAAATGAGTCTTCTGAATGCCTTATATTTGTTTTTCACTCTTTAGCCATTTTTATTCTTGAAAATGCTTACTTAACTTTTGCTTATACGGTGGTGCCTTGGTTAACATCATTAATCCAGGTCGGACTCGAACCAAAACAGACTCTAACCAAAGGAAATGTTCCCATAGAAAATAATGTCAATCCTATTCATCTGTTCCAGACACCCAAAAATGTTAACACAAAACACATTTTATAGATAAGTATTTGTTTTACATGCAGAAAATGACAAAGATAATTACAAATGAATGGACAACTGAACATTTAAAATCACTCTTTCCTAGTTTTGTTGGGGTAAAAAAACACAAAACCAACAACTAACAAAATAAAAACACATTATTCTGCTGCAACCACAATTTGCAAAATATCAAACCGTTTGATACAGAAAATGAAAAAAAAAATGTTGGCGGCGGTGACGTGGCGGAAGTGCGCTGGTGAGGATGCCTTACAAGGTGTGTGGTGACGTGTGCTATGTTTACATGCTACAATAAGTTTGAATGCTTCTGTTTTGTTGTTGGAAGCAGATATGAGTGTTATGGATGTAAAATGAGACACAGAGTGTCACCCTCCATGCGCCACTGGGCTGATAGACGCGTAACTGGAGTAGATGTGTATGCATGGATGTGCGTGCACCGCAGCCGATGATGGAACCACTCCTGTCACATTTACATACCTCTGAAATGACAACGGTCTTCTCTGGTAAACAAACGCTGTTGCTCTAAAATGGCCCTCGCGGCCCACAATTTTGAGATTTTGTCTTGGGCGGTGAGCCAAGATTGTGGCAGAAACAAACCGGACGGTATTTTGGATGCTAAGCAAGCGGGCGAATGCAAGCCAAGGCAACATTTTTACAAACATTTTGGTTGTTAACCAAAAAACCACTAACCGGGATGGACGCTAACCGAGGTACCACTGTATTGAATCTTTTTTGACTAACCGGCCTTATTCTACCACAAAACAGTATGGTTTATTTATTTTTGCAGAACGGTGATAGGAGGGGAGCCGAGAAATTGCGTGGGAAAGAAGGAACACTGCTGTACAGTGTTCCTTCTGCTGTACAGTGTTCCTTCTTTCATGCACTGGCGTGGTTGGCAGTTTGAACCCCGAAATGCAAAGTGGAAAACACACACACACAACAGTTTAAAACAAAGAGTCTTTAATAACAAAAAGTGTCCTTCTAGAGGTAACAATTGTCCAAGTGCAAAAATACAAAAATATAAGAGAATCCAGAACAGAGGATAACAAGCAAAAAGGTACAACGACAAAAAAAAAAATTCACTTTAGCAAACGTGCAACAGGAGGAGCTAAGCTAAGCTAGAGCAAGAAACAGAAAACGCTGCCGAGAACCGGGCAGGAAAACTAGCGGTACGTGCTAGGAAACATCTAGGCAGAATGCTAAACAAAACTACTCACTCCACCACGGTAGGAAACAGCAAAATGTAGGAAACGAAAGCACAATGCTGGAAGCAGGTTTGGCACAGGTTGCAGGAGAAGGGCTGAGAACAATCTGGCGGCCGAGTGTTGGATTCCCATGTCTTAAGAGCAGATCAGGTGATTGCTTGCAGGTGCGTGTGTCGCCAGCTCCGCCTCAGCAAGGCAGCATCTATTTAGAGCGATCTATCGGTGCTCTGTTGTATGTGTCTGTTATTGTATTAACTACTGCAACCTGTAGAGGGTGTTGTATACTCATGTGAGAGTTGAAAACGTGTTCAGCTGGAATAAAGATGACGTCCCTCCACCTCATCTCAGTATGTGTTTAGGTGCCTGTACGAGCATATTAGGAACCCACAGTAGAGCTACAATAGCCGGCTAAATATCGAGCCACAACAAAACCCGACAAAAGCCAACAAAAACCACCCAAAAGGCAGAAGAATCCAACCATCACGCAAAAAGTTGGACTTGTGGACATGCTGAAGGAAGGTAGAAGTTGCGGCTGTAGGACGCCATTACGGAATAGTGTAAATGAATCTTTGGTTCAAGGAGGGCGGCGAGGAGGAGGACAATACGACGACAGGACCGAAGAGGCGTGGTCATGGGAGTGAAATACGCACGAGTCACTTAATAATTTCTTGTGTCCAACCTTTTGAGAGGAAAAAAAAAACACCTATTTTTGGAGAAAAGCCATTGAAAGAAAAAAAATGCAGCTTTGCTGGGTTTCCACTGTAAATGAACGGCCACAAAAAGCAAGAAACAAAAAAAGAAGAAAAGATGTTTCAGTTTTTCCTTGATAATGTGGCGTATTTAGCCCGCAGGGATCCAAGCCTTGTTCAATCGCTTGAAAGCAAATTGGGAGCGGAAACATGAGCGCACGAGAGAGAGAGGAAAAAAAAAGCGTCATTTCGGATGTGTCGACAGCAGGTTTGTCGCTTGCTACCTAATCTCACGCATGATTAGGAGAGCAATAACACCACTGTGTGTGTGTGTGTGTGTGTGTGTGTGTGTGTGTGTGTGTGTGTGGAGGTTTTTATGAGTGCAGCGGCGGAGAAAACGTTTATTGACTCAGTAAGTGTCGCCGTACGCAGACTCTGTCCTTCCTCTTGTGCTCCCGTCCCCTCAGGTGTCCCTTTTAAAAAATATATAAATATTTTCTTGCCCCGCCGCGGTGCAAATCTGCGGCCTCTCGCCTCCCTCGACCTTCAGCCAACCTTTGTGATTGCTTCTTTTCACCAACGTATTTCCCCGCCCAAAGGCCTGGCCTGGTTTATTTGTGCGGCGTGACAGCAAGGAGAAGGAGGCTTGATTGATGGCGGCCAGGCCCACTGCTTGAACGGGAGAATACTTTATCAGTAAACAAACACACAGCACACACTGGCCTGACACATGCTAATGCTTTCCCTTCGGCCGCCTCACTCCACAAATTGAAGCCCGCCATCGCTACCCCAAACACCCCCGACGACTGAATTTCATTCTGTGGTTCTCTTCCTAAATCACTTCCCCCCCTTTGACTCTCAACAATATGATGGACTTTGATGGAGTACCAGAGGGAGCGCTGCAAAAAGAAGAAGAAAAAAAAGATTGGGGGGGAGGATGGAAGGATGCATGGCTTAGCGCATACGGTGGAATCTGGCGCCCCCACATGGTAGCACCTTGCATCATGACAGACAAATGATGGCATTTTGGACAGCTCTATGTGCTGCGTGCATTACATAATCTTGTCTACTCAACCAGTCAGGGCCACCATGACTGTACAGGACATGGCCGCTATGTTTTGCCCAATCGTGTTAAATGAAATTCAATGGTAATTGGAATATTTTTGCAGTTACAGCACAGAAAACTTTCTAAATACAGATTTTAACATTATTAGAGCCCTGTAGAGATGAAGTAACACTCCTTTAGTCACCTTTACTCTCCTATTACCCAATGAAGTAGGCATAATAAGAGAAAATAAGACATAGAAAACCTGTTTGCAACCTTCTAAATACACTTTTTAACATTATTAGAGCCCTCTAGACATGAAATAACATCCCTATAAGTCTCCTTTACACTCCTATTACCCAATAAAGTACACACAATAAAACATAAAACAAGACTTTTGTCCATCACGATGGCTATGGTTTAAGTCTGCACATTCATTTAATACCAAATTGAAGATGAAAGTTTAATAATCGCGATAAAGCAATATCCCAAATACAAAAATACATACAATCAACGATAAAGCCTCTTATTGGGAGGAATGCCCACTCACTGCAACAGGTTTTCACCGCTGCGCCGTGTGGGATTGGAACACAATATAAACACAATATAAATGAAATCTTCAAGATGAAACACTCTTGATGCACACAATAATAATCAAAAACATCATTTGTTCATATGATGCACACAGAGCAATGAACAACTTCATGCTCCGTCTCCTTTCTGCTCCGTTCCCCTCACGCTGTGAGGCTTTCAGGCGCACTCATACTTCTGACTGTTAGGCGCTAATTGTTTTACATTTTTATTCACGTACCCCCGATTACAATTGGTGTACCCCTGGGGGTACGCGTACCCCACTTTGGTCCCCACTTTGGGAACCAAGGCAAGCACTACATTGGGGAAACTAAGCAAATGCTCCAAAAAAGGCTTTATCAACATCACAGGGACAATTCTAGTGGGCCTGAATCAGCAGTACATCTACACCTTAAAGCTACCAATCACTCTTTTGAGGACAGCAAGGTAAAGATTTTGGCCAAAGAAAACAGATGGTTTGAAAGAGGAGTAAAGGAAGCTATTTTTGTCAAACAACAGAACCCATCATTGAATCGGAATGGTGGTTTGAGGTTTAATTTGGACCCTGTGTTCAGCAGGTTACTGAGACCAAAACCCACAGCTTTTAGTCATGCAAATGTGGTGGAGCCAGGGCCAAGCCAGAACAATAGATGCTAACGAGCCAGTATCAGAGTCGTTCATACCCAACTCAGGGAGCGACACTTCCGTTTTATCGGAGGTGTTAATAGCAGGAAAGGATTATACCACTACTCCGCCCAGGCTTAGTGTAAGGAACCAATAGGAGGAGGGTGTTGGCACACCAATTCCGCCCACTCTTACTGTATTTAAGGCCTAGGCTACCAGCACTTATTAGTTTGCTGACGAAGCTCTTCGGATGAGGAGCGAAACGTCCGACACCTTCTTCACAGAAGTACAGATGACGTCTCAAGAAGCCTTTCCCTTATAACCGATAATTTTGAAAAATGCTTCAATGACGCGAGACTACCCGTACTTTGAGGGTGAGCAATTCAAGCGCTCCTTTTTCTCCTGCTTGTGACGTTAACGGCCTGTCGCAATTTGCCCTAGCTCACTTGTAGACAAACATTGACTTTCCGAGGAAGGACTGTGTACCAAATGCTCCGGGGACAAACATCGAGCACGCAAAAAACCTCATCAGCCACCTGAAACACCAGCGCTGCCGCATTTGACCTCTGTGGCGTCACACCGGCTGCTCGGAGCGTGTGCCTGGATACAGTGCATCTTGCTTGGCCACAGCAGGTGGCTCCCTCCGCTCTATACTCTGGTTCTCCTGATAGTAGTGATGTGGTAAACAAAACAACAGGTACAGTTGGTCAAATCCACATTTGCTCGAGTCTTTCTTACCTCCAGGCGTGCCCAAACTACACTTAAATCCAAATTTTTAAAAAGTAGATATGAAAAAGTTCTCGGTTATCGGTATCATAATCGGTCCTTCGAAGCAGAATGTTATCGGTGTCAGTTTGAAAAAGAAGATATCGTGAATCTCTTTAAAAAAAAACACATCAAGCACACAGTGTATTAATAACGCCACAAGACGCACGCCATACTGTACGCTAACTGGAGAATGCATGCAAACCGAGGAAAATTTTGGCCGTAAATTAACCGAAAAACACGCTAACCAGGGCATAAGCTAAGTGGATATTTATTGAAGTGTACTGATACTGCAAGTATTCCATGAGTGGGTAGAGAATGAATGTGCAACTGTGCAACAATCCTGCACCTCCCCAGACCCTTTCTCAGCAAACTCTTTTGCTTTCATGTCACTGCCTTCATCCTAGTTGCTTTATTTACGCCTCTTTTCTCTTTTATGTGCTGCGTGGAGAAAACAGAAATAGCCAGAGGAGTGTGATTGAGTAGAGTGTAACTAAAATAATATTATTTATTAATAGCCTTGTAAAAATGATATTCTGTGTTAGCTCCCTGGTGTTGCTTTTGTTCCTGGTACCAGCAGCCCCGCTTCAAACAAATTGCACTTAACGGGATTAATACGGGAATCAATAAAGGAGGTGGGGCAGGGGGGGATCTACTGTGTTATTTTTAACGAGCAAACATGATTTTCTTTGTGGTGAAAACACAGGAGACGCTGATTATTATTCACAATGACGTGAATGCTTCTTAATCCTGGATGCCAGTGAGGGAATTGAGGGCGCCCTCGGGGAGGTACAGGTATCGTTTAGTCAATACTGTCTCTTTTATTACCTTCCTTTGATGGAATAACAATAAGTGCGCATAGTAGCGCCACCCACAGGACTAAGGGTTTTGGCTATGCAATAATCCCTCGTTTATGGTGGTTAATTGGTTCCAGACCTGACCGTGATATGTGAATTTCCACATAGTAGGATTCCTTATTTATAAGTGGAATATTTCAGTAGTTATGGCATGGACTAAATATGCGTTTTAAAATTATTAGAGCCCTCTAGATATGAAATAACACCCTATAGTCACCTTTACACTCCTATTACCCAATATAGTAGACATAAGAGAAAATAAGACATTAAGCATAGAAAACCTGTTTACCACCTTCTATATGTAGTTTTTAACATTAGAGCCCTCTAGATATGAAATAACACCCCTACAGTCACCTTTACACTTCTATTACCCAATATTTTAGACATAATAAGAGAAAATAAGACGTAAATAAGACTTGTGTTCCTGTGTGTTGCTGTAAATGTGTTCTGGTGCTAGGGGAGCTGAGTGGGGGTAGGTCAGGAAGTGACAACAGGGGTTGAGAATTGAGTTTCAGCTTGGCGTGAGTTACGGGTGCAACAGTAGTCCGTATTAGGGATTATTGTGGCTGTTGTGAAACCATTCAAAGCTGCAGTAAATGCCTGTTGTTCCGCCCATCAAGTTTGGTGCTTGTGTGTCTCACCCAACAACACAGTAACATTACTGAAAACTAGTGACCAGTCTAAAATACTGCATATCGTCACAACGTCTTTGAATGCCTCTTCTGAATGCCTTATACAGTATGTGTGCTTTACTTCATTTAGCCATTTATATGCTTGAAAAGTGGTGAGGGATGACTATTTATTTATTATGCTGTTGAAAAGTGCTGTCACCTTTGTAGGGGGTCACATTGTTAGCTTTAGCATAACTAAAAAAAAATACATACTGTCCAAAGTGGAACACACCCCGGAGTTTGCCCAGTTTGGAATTCAACCATCATTTTCAGGAAAAATACAGCATCCTTCCGTAAATTGAGCTTCACTTTTTTTTCCGCTCACAATGGCTGTGGTTTGGTTTGGTTTAATTGTATTTGAACATGCATGCAGGTTACAATGGAATACAGCTCATGAATCATTTCACAGTTCTACATGTCCAAAAGGAGTAGGAAGAAACTAAGCTAATTTAATCCTACCCCCCATCTATTCCACATCTTGCACAGTACATATTATTCAATTCCTCCCTTCCATGGAATATTATTCCATATAATAATCAGTGTAATAATAAATGAATAATAACAATTTTAAAAAAACAACCATGACAGTCATTGTAATGATCAAGACTGTTCTGCCTGAATTTGCTCATCTTGGTACATTGTTTGAGTTCCATAATTTAATTCCACATACTGAAATGCTGTGGGCTCCTCCCTGAGCTACCACCTTATCGTGGTGGAGGAGTTTGCGTGTCTCAATGATCCTAGGAGCTAAGTTGTCAGGGGTTTTATGCCCCTGGTAGGGTCACCCACGACAAACAGGTCCTAGGTGAGGGACCAGACAAAGAGTAGCTCAATAGACCTCTATGATGATAAAAAAAACATTGGACCACATTTTCCCTTGCACGGACGCGGGTCACCGGGGCCCCCCTCTGGAGCCAGGCCTCGAGGAGGGGCACGATGACAAGCGTCTGGTGGCCGGGCCTACGGCCATGGGGCCCGGCCGGGCACAGCCCGAAGAGACGACATGGGTACCCCCTCCAATGAGCTAACCACTCATGGGAGGGGCCAAAGGGGTCGGGTGCAGAGTGAGCTGGGTGGCAGCCGAAGGCGGCGACCTTGGCGGTCCGATCCTCGGCTACAAAAACTAGTTATTGGGACATGGAATGTCACCTCTCTGGTAGGGAAAGAGCCTGAGCTAGTGCATGAGGTTGAGAAGCTATATCTAGCCGGACTCACCTCAACGCACAGAAAGGGCTCTGGAACCAGTCCTCTTGAGAGGGGTTGGACTTTGTTCCACTCTGGTGTTGCCAGCAGTGTGAGGTGATGGGCAGGGGTGGCAATTCTTGTTGCGCCCCGGCTTGTGGCCTCCATGTTGGTAGTTTCCCTCCACCTTCGAGTGGGTTTTTTTTGTGCTTATGCGCCAAACAGCAGTTCAGAACACCCATTCTCTAGCCAGTCTCTACAGGAAGTACTGGAAAGTGCTCCCTCAGGCGATTCCCTTGTTCTGCTGGGGGACTTCAACACTCACGTTGGCAGCGACAGTGAGACCTGAAGAGGTGTGATTGGGAGGAACGGCCCCCCCGATCTGAACCCGAGCGGTGCTTTGTTATTAGACTTCTGTGCTCGTCACAGATTGTCGATAACAAACACAATGTTCAAGCATAAGGGTGTCCACATGTGCACTTGGCACCAGGACACCCTAGGCCGCACTTCCATGATTGACTTTGTGGTCGTATCGTCGGACTTGCGGCCATATGTTTTGGACACTCGGGTGAAAAGAGGGGCGGAGCTGTCAACTGATCACCACCTGGTGGTAAGTTGGCTCCGATGGTGGGGGAGGAGGCCGGGCAGACCTGGCAGGCCCAAATGTATTGTGAGGGTCTCCCGGGAACGACTGGAGTCCCCTGTCAGAAGGAGTTTCAACTCCCACCTACGGGAGAGCTTCGACCATGTTCTGAGGGAGGTGGCGAACATCGAGTCTGAATGGGCCATGTTCCGTGCCTCTATTGTCGAGGCAGCTGATCGGAGCTGTGGCCGTAAGGTGGTCGGTGCCTGTCGTGGCGGTAATCCCAGACCCCGTTGGTGGACACCAGTGGTGAGGGATGCTGTCGAGATGAAGAAGGAGTCCTATCGGGCCTTTTTGGCTCATGGGACTCCGGAAGCAGCTGACAGGTATTGGCAGGCCAAGCGGTCTGCGGCTCTGGCAGTTGCTGAGGCAAAAACTCTGACATGGGAGGAGTTTGGAGAAGCCATGGAGAACGACTTCCGGACAGCTTAGAAGAGATTCTGGACCACCATTCGGCGTCTCAGGAGGGAAAAGCAGTGCACAGTCAACACCGTGTATGGTGGGGATGGTGTGCTGCTGACGTCGACTCGGGATGTTGTGGATCGATGGAAAGAATACTTCGAAGACCTCCTCAATCCCACCAACACGTCTTCGCATGAGGAAGCAGAGCCTGGGGACTCTGGGGAATGTTGGACTCCACGGTGGGCTCTCCCATCTCTGGGGATGAGGTTCGTTTCGTCCTGGTCGTGGAACTGTGGACCAGCTCTACACTCTCAGCAGGGTCCTTGAGGGTGCATGGGAGTTTGTCCAACCAGTCGACAGTACATGTATTTTGTGGACTTGGAGAAAGCGTTCGACCGTGTTCCTCGAGGAATTCTGTGGGGAGTACTACTGGAGTATGGGGTATCAGACCAGCTAATTCAGGCTGTTCGTTTCCTGTATGACTGGTGTCAGAGTTTGGTTCGCATTGCCGGCAATAAGTCGTTTCCAGTGAGAGTTGGACTCCACCAGGGCTGCCCTTTGTCACCAATTCTGTTAATTATTTTTATGGACAGAATTTCTAGGCGCATCCAGGGCATTGAGGGGTTCCGGTTTGGTGGCTGCAGGATTGAGTCTCTGCTTTTTGCAGATGATGTGGTCCTGCTGGCTTCATAGAGCCGTGAACTTCAACTTTCATTGGATTGGTTCGCAGCAGAGTGTGAAGCGGCCGGGATGAAAATCAGCACCTCCAAGTCCGAGTCCATGGATCTCGCCCAGAAAAGTGTGGAATGCCATCTGCAGGTCGGGGATGAGATCCTGTCCCAAGTGGTGGAGTTTAGGTACGTCAGGGTCTTGTTCACGAGTGAGGGAAGGATGGAATGCGAGATAGGCAAGCGAATTGATGGGGCATCTGCAGTGATGCGGACTCTACATCGGTCTGTTGTGGTGAAGAGAGAGCTAAGCCAAAAGGCAAAGCTCTCAATTTACCGGTCGATCTACGTTCCTACCCTCACCTATGGTCATGAGCTTTGGGTAGTGACCGAAAGGACAAGATCGCGGGTACAAGAAACAAGATTCAAGAGTTTTTATTGTCATATGCACAGTAAAACAGGTAGTTATACAATGCAATGAAATTTTTGTTCTGTTCATTCTCCCAAAAAAATAAACACAAGAAAATGAATAAGAACAAAGAAACATTAATACCAAAAAATTAAGCAACAAGAACAGAAGCGACATTAATACCAATAAATAAATCAATAAAGTGTTATGAGTGTGTGTGTACAAACGGCCGAGAGTTTTCTCCATAGGATGGCTGGGCTCTCCCTTAGAATTAAGGTGAGAAGCACTGTCATCCGGGAGAGACTCGGAGTAGAACCGTTGCTCCTCCGCATTGAAAGGAGCCAGATGAGGTGGCTTGGGCATCTGGTCAGGATGCCTCCCGGACGCCTCCCTGGGGAGGTGTTCAGGGCAGGTTCGACCGGTAGAAGGCCTCGGGGAAGACCCAGGACACGTTGGAGAGACTATGTTTCCCAAATGGCCTGGGAACGCCTCGGGATCCGCCGGGAGGAGCTGGACGAAGTGGGAGAGGAAAATCTGGGCCTCCCAGCTTATGACAATAAAACTCTTGAATCTTGAATCTTAGGCTGTTGCCCCCGCGACCTAATCTCGGATAAGCGGTAGAAGATGGATGGATGGATGGAAATGCTGTGGGTTTTCAGCGTTGTTCTGGCATAGAAGTGTTTTAAGTTTCATTTTCCTCTGAGACCATATTTCTCCTCTCTGATCGAGAAATACTGTATGACGTTTTTGGGTAACAAGTTATTATTAACTTTTTGCATTATTTTAGCAGTTTGAAAATGTACTAAATCAGCAAATTTTAATATCTGTGATTTTAAAAATAAAGGGTTTGTATGTTCTCTAGACGCGGCATTATGAATTATCCTCACTCATCTTTTTAGCAGTACATGTAGTGAGTGGATATTGCTTTTATAATTATTGCCGCATATCTCCACACAATAAGTTAGATATGGTAATACCAAAGAACAGTAAAGAGTGTGGAGTGATTTTTGGTGAAGAACAAATTTTGCTTTGTTCAATATTGAAGTATTTCTCGCCACCTTTTGTTGTATATTTTTTAAATAAGATTTCCAACTCATTTTTTCGTCTATTATGATCCCCAAAATGTATTTTCTGCGCGCACTGTATTAAAAGGCGCAGTCTCAGTTACAGGTGCTATTTTTGTATTTAACACATACAAAAGGCACACCGTATTATTGAGCGCAGGTATGCACGCTAAAACATACCGTGTTGCTCAGAAGTCAGTGAAACAATGACAATGCTTTTCTTTAGATAGATTGAGAGCAGAACTCTCATTCAGTTAATCAATGCCACTTGAAATCAGGAAGGTCATCACTCAACACAACAGTCTCAGTCATGGTGCACAACTGAAAACATCACACAGCAATGCAAAAACAGACAAGACACTACCGCTATTTTTGCAGAACAATAACTAACAACTATGAAGCTCAAACATGTAACACTACCGCAAAGCACGCTGGGGAACAGGAAGTGCTCCCAGCGACGCTACAATACGCTAGCATGCATGCTATTGTATGTTTTAAAAAAAATATTGTACTTTATTGAAGTATTTAAGAATGTACTCACGTTACGTTATTTTTGATCAATCTTCGTCCACAAATCCATCAAAGTCCTCATCTTTTGTATCCCAAATGAACAGCGGGGTTAAGTTCTCCATCAAACACGCCAGGTTCCCTGTCGTCAGTCTCGTTGCCGTGCGGCGCCTCAGAAATGATGCTGGCTTTTGTGAAAGCTCGAACAACAGTGCATCAGACACGTTAGCCCAAGCATCCACAATCCATTAGTGAAGCTGTGTTCGCTAGCTGTCATCCATCGCTCCCATCGCAACTTCACTTTAAAACGCTGTGTTTACATCTATTCACAAACTTGTGGCGAAACTTGCACGGCGCTGCTTCCCAGTGTTAGTGAAGCTGTGTTCACTAGCTGTGTCAGGCTTGTTGGGAGGAGTCTGGTGTAGGATCCCAAGATGCAGCAGCAAGACAACTCCAGGTACGGAAAAAATCTTTATTCCAACACAAGGCAGTCTAACCCAAAAGAACAAAAAACAACGGTGCCAACTAGAGTCCAAGGGCACCGCGATAAAAGGAGTGAGGCAGGTAAGGAAACACAAAATACCTGAGATGCGTGCGGGTTGCCAGATGAGCAGGCGGAAATTCTAACATGCACAAAAACAATGTCTAGGAAGACAAAAGGGTGTCACAGGTACAGTCCAACGCGAGGAATAATCCCACGTCTTCCAGACGCAGCCACAGGGATTAAGTAGCCAAGAAAATGAGATACAGCTGTGCTCATCAGGCAGCTCCGCCCATCTCAGGAGGACCAGCATCTGAGTGACACAGAAAGCACGGCAGTAACTGAATCTAGAAATAAACTTAATGAAAGCAAATGATATGTCACCGTAGAGCGTGACATTATCCCCCCCTCCCCTCAAGGAACGCCACCTGGCGGTCTACCAGGCTTGTCTGGAAACTTATGATAGAATTCCGAAAGAAGAGTGGGATCGAGGATGAGCGACCGGGAAACCCAGGAGCGATCTTCAGGACCGTAACCCTCCCAATCGATGAGGTACTGAACACCCCTGCCCCGTCTCCTGGCGTCCAAAATGGATTTAGCTGTAAAGGCGGGATGACCATCGATCAAGCGAGGAGGGGGAGGAGGCACTGGTGGCGGACTCAGATCACTCTCGGCGACAGGCTTAAGGCGGGACACGTGGAATACCGGGTGCGTCTTGAGGGAGGGAGGAATCTTGAGTCTGACGGACACTGGCCCCACCTTTCGATCCACTACGTAAGGTCCGACAAATCTGGGAGCCAGTTTCTTGGACTCCACGGCTAGGGGCAGGTCCCGGGATGACAGCCACACTCTCTGCCCGGGTTGGTAATCCGGTGCTGGCTTGCGATGACGATCCGCACTCTTCTGATTCCGCTTTGCAGTGCGTGAAAGAGCCAACCTTGTGTCGCGCCAAACCCGGTGGACCCGGCGAAGAAAACCGGCCACAGATGACACTGACGATTCTGCCTCCTGGGATGGGAATAGTGGAGGCTGAAAGCCGTGGACTACATGAAATGGGGAGAGACCAGTAGAGGAACACACCAGGGTGTTGTGGGCGTACTCCACCCAGGGAAGGTCACGAGCCCAGGATGTGGGGTGCTGATGGCACACACACCGTAGAACAGATTCCAGGTCCTGGTTAGCCCGCTCCGTCTGGCCATTGGTTTGAGGGTGGTAGCCCGAGGAGAGGCTGACAGAGGACCCCAACGACTTGCAGAAGGACTTCCAGGTGGCTGAGGCGAACTGGGGACCCCTGTCAGATACCACGTCGACGGGTATTCCATGGAGTCGCACAACGTGCTGGACCAAGAGTTTGGCTGTCTCCAGTGACGAGGGAAGTCTGCGTAGAGGGATAAAATGGGTAAATTTAGAAAATCTGTCCACAATTGTAAGAACGGTGGTGAACCCCCTAGAAGCGGGCAGACCAGTAACAAAATCCATCGCGATGTGTGACCAGGGGCGGGAAGGGATGTGAAGAGGTTGCAGTAATCCGGCTGGTGGTTGGTTCGATGACTTGTTCCTGGCACAGACGGAGCAGGCTGCCACGAATCTTTTGGTGTCGGTGTGGAGGGAAGGCCACCAAAAGCGCTGGGCCAGGAGGAAGGCCGTGCGTCTGGCTCCTGGATGACAGGCGATCCTGGAACAATGCGCCCAGGTCAGAACCTCTGAACGAAGGATACGAGGAACGAAGAGCCGACCTGGCGGACAACCTGCCGGAGGAGGTGTGTCCCGAACAGCTTCTGCCACTCTCTTCTCCACTTGCCACTGAAGACCCCCCAGAATGCGGGAATGAGGAAGGATGGTCTCCGGAGGACACTCCTCAACCGGGGGGGCGAACATCCTGGACAAGGCATCCGGCTTGCCGTTGCGTGACCCAGGCCGATAGGTCAATGTAAAATCAAACCTGGTGAGGAACAGTGCCCACCGAGCCTGGCGGGGGTTGAGGCGTTGAGCTGCCCGAATGTAAGCGAGGTTTCTGTGGTCCGTGAAGATAAGGAATGGATGTGTTGCTCCCTCCAACCAGTGCCTCCACTCCTGCAGGGCGAGGACTACCGCCAACAGCTCCCGGTTGCCAACATCATAGTTCCTCTCAGCGGGCGAAAGACGCCTGGAGAAAAAGGCGCAGGGGTGCAGCCTCTGGTCGTGACTGGAGCGCTGGGAGAGCACGGCCCCAACCCCTGTATCAGACGCATCAACCTCAACGGTAAAAGAGAGAGAAGGATCAGGGTGGATCAAAACAGGTGCTGAGGTAAAGGCGGACTTAAGGCGCCTGAAGGCCAGGTCGGCCTCCGGCGACCAATCAAAGGAGACCTTAGCGGATGTTAGCTTGTTCAGAGGTTCGGCTACTTTACTGAAATCTCGGATAAAGCGCCGGTAAAAATTGGCGAATCCCAGGAACCTCTGCAAAAGCTTTCTGGATGTAGGAGTAGGCCAGTCCACCACTGCCTGAATCTTGGCAGGGTCAGGGCGAAGTTGGCCCTTCTCCACAATGAACCCAAGGAAAGACACCGAAGAGGAGTGAAAAGAGCATTTCTGTGGTTTAACGAAAAGCCTGTTCTCTAATAATCGTTGCAATACGAGACGAACGTGGTGGTGGTGCTGATCGAGTGAGGTGGAGAATATGAGAATGTCGTCCAGATAAACAAAAACGAAACGGCCGATCATATCGCGGAGGACGTCATTAATAAGGGATTGAAACACTGCGGGGGCGTTGGTGAGTCCAAAGGGCATGACACAATATTCAAAGTGCCCCAGAGGAGTGTTAAAAGCAGTTTTCCACTCATCCCCGTTACGAATGCGCACCAAGTGATAAGCGTTACGTAAGTCCAGTTTAGTGAAAATATTAGCATTGTGGAGCGGTGTAAAAGCGGAATCTAGAAGGGGTAGAGGATATTTGTTGCGTACTGTAATTTTGTTGAGCGCGCGGAAATCAATACATGGCCATAGGGAGCCGTCCTTCTTTTTAACAAAAAAGAACCCCGCCGCTAGGGGCGAAGAAGATGGTCGGATGTGACCAGCGGCGAGCGAAGTGGTAACATACTCCTCCAGAGCACCTTGTTCAGCTAGAGAGATGTTATACAGGCGAGCGGAGGGAAGAGGTGAACCAGGAAACATATCAATAGCGCAATCATAGGGTCGGTGGGGAGGGAGTGTCATGGCGTGGTCTTTACAGAAAACCCTCCCAAGGGAGTGATACTCCCTGGGAACCAGTGAAAGGTCGGGAGAAACGAGTGGGGAGGTGTGGGAGGGCGTGACAGGAAGTGAAGCTGAGCCTAAACAGTGTGAATGACAAAAAATGCTCCAATTGGAAATTTTGAATGTAGACCAATCAATAGTGGGGCTATGACGGTGAAGCCAAGGGAGACCCAACACCACGGGAGCAGAGCGAGAAGGAATAATAAAAAAACTAATGCATTCACGATGATTACCCGAGAGTAAGAGGGAAAGGGGGCGTGTCTGAAGCGTGACGCTAGCTAGATGTAGACCGTCAAGAGAACGAACATGTTTGCGAGTCTCAACAGGCATAGTAGGAATGTCCAGCTGTTTAACAAGACCAACGTCAATGAAATTCTCGTCAGCTCCAGAGTCAATAAGAGCGCTAATAGTGTGCCCCTCCCTCCCCTGCCAAGACAGCGTACCTTCCACTTGGAGACGCCCCACGGAGGAACTGGAGGGAGGAGGAGGAGGTGAAGATCCTCTCTCCGCTGGAGCGCTCGTGAAAGCAGCCGATCGCCGTGAGTGAGGACGACTTGGACAGCGGGTGATAGTGTGGTCCGCTGCTCCACAGTACAGACACAGCCGCAGGAGAACGCGACGCCTCCTCTCCGTGGCCGACAACCGACTGGCACCCAGCTGCATCGGCGACTCCACCTCGGCGGTCTCCAACGAGGATCCGGACAGTAGCGGAGGAGGCGGCAGGGATGGGGGGAGATCCAGGCGGCGAAGAGATGACTGATCGGCCGTGTGGGGAAGGAGCCCGCCCCGTTGTCGGACACGCTCCCGCAGGCGGTTATCCAGCCGGATAGAGAGGGAGATGAGTTCCTCTAGCGTCCTCGTCTCGTCGCGGGCAGCCAACTCGTCCTGTATACGGGAGCTGAGGCTGGCAAAAAACACGCAGCGGAGGGCTTTTTCGTTCCAGCCACTCTCCACTGCCATGATGCGGAACGTGATGGAATGCTCCGCAACTGAATTCGAGCCCTGGCGAAGAGCCAAGAGCCGGAATCCGGCCTCTCGTTCCCGCACTGGATGATCAAAAACGCTCCTCATCTCCTCCATGAATGCCTGCAAACTGGTGCGGAGCTCCGGCTTGCTCTCGCAAACAACCATAGCCCATTTGGCGGCGCGACCCGTGAGCAAGCCAATTATATAAGCCACCTTGGATGAGTCGGAGGCGTAGGTCTGAGGCTGCTGGTTAAAAATCAACAAGCAGTGATGAAGGAAGAGTCTGCACCCACCAAAGTCTCCCTCATACCTTGAGGGGTGAGGGAAGTTGGGCTCACGTGGTAACTGGCTGGGTGACATGAGCGTCAGAGGACCAGGCGCCAGCGGTGAAGACGCCTCAGGCGCTGTGGTGACAGGGGAGCTCACCATGCGGGCATGCATCTCCCGGACGAGGGTAGACAAGTCCTCCAGGGCCTGGTCGTGGCGACTTAGCATCTGGCCCTGGGCCTTGAGGGCGTACTGCAATTGCTCCTGTTCTGCGGGATCCATGACTCTGGTGGGATTATTCTGTCAGGCTTGTTGGGAGGAGTCTGGTGTAGGATCCCAAGATGCAGCAGCAAGACAACTCCAGGTACGGAAAAAATCTTTATTCCAACACAAGGCAGTCTAACCCAAAAGAACAAAAACAACGGTGCCAACTAGAGTCCAAGGGCACCGCGATAAAAGGAGTGAGGCAGGTAAGGAAACACAAAATACCTGAGATGCGTGCGGGTTGCCAGATGAGCAGGCGGAAATTCTAACATGCACAAAAACAATGTCTAGGAAGACAAAAGGGTGTCACAGGTACAGTCCAACGCGAGGAATAATCCCACGTCTTCCAGACGCAGCCACAGGGATTAAGTAGCCGAGAAAATGAGATACAGCTGTGCTCATCAGGCAGCTCCGCCCATCTCAGGAGGACCAGCATCTGAGTGACACAGAAAGCACGGCAGTAACTGAATCTAGAAATAAACTTAATGAAAGCAAATGATATGTCACCGTAGAGCGTGACAAGCTGTCATCTATCGCCCCCACGCCGCTCGCAACTTCACTTTAAACGCCGTGTTTATGCCGATGTCCAGCGGTTGGAGTTCATTTGCCAATCCTCCCGGAATGATGTTAAGTTCCAAGTTCATTTGCTGCACTTGTGACGCATGTGAAAAAAACATCCGGTCTCTTTCCGTACACGTCACTCAGCCATTTTCTCCTCGTCCTTCCAGCCCCTTTGATTGGTCCGGCTGGAAACTTTTCTTTAGGCAGCGTCTTCCTGTTAAAAATCACCACACGTAGCAGTTTCTGTCCATTACCATGGCAACCAAGCACAACAGTAAAAGCCGACTTCTCGTGCCCCTTTGTGTGTGATGTGGAAAGTGAGTGGCACGTCATTCATGTTGGTGATGTAGTTGGGTAGTATTTTTCTGCAATGTTTTTACTGCAGTAGGAGCGGAAGATGGCCAGCTTTCCTTGTAATCCGCTGGATGTTGCTGCGCCACGGTAGTCCTTGCCCGGATGGATAGATGGCGCCATTTCATAAAATATACTTATATAACTACTGGGGCGTGCCTTTAGCGTCCTCAGTCACGTCCACGTCCCTTTCCTCTATACAAGCAGCGTGTCGGCAGGAGACGCTCCCAGTCATTCGAGCGGAGCGCTCATAAAAGTCACACAGCAACACTTGCAGAGTTTGGAACTCACATACACATACACATATACACTCACATACACACATACGGCGCTCCTTATTATAAGGCGCCCCGCCCATTTTGGACAAAATTTAAGACTTTTAAGTGCGCCTTATGGTCGTGAAAATACGGTTTTTGGTATCCTTTCTGCTTTTTCCAAATAGCATTATTTTAGTTTTACTTAAGTTCAAGGATAATCTCTTTTCATCAAACCATGTCTTTAATATGACCATTTCATCCTTGACTTTTTAATTAGTTCTTGTGTGCTTTCCCCAGAACAAAAGGTATGGTATCATCCACAAATAATACCAACTTTAAGTCCTTTGTCACTTTACAAATGTCATTGATATACAAATTGAACAGTTTTGGTCCTAGGGTACTCCACACGTAATATTTAAACTCGCAGATGTGTATTCTCCTAGCTTTACAAATTGCTTCCTGTTTGCTAGGTAACTTTTAACCCAATTCAAAACTAATCCTCTGATCCCGTACCTTTCTAATTTTGTTGTTAAAATATTGTGGTTAATTGTATCGAAGCCTTTTGTAAGACCCATATGTACTGCAACTGCACATCTTCTGTTGTCTATAACAGTAGTAATTTCCTCCGTGATTTCGATCACTGCCATAGAAGTTGAAATGTTGGCTCTGTATCCGTATTGACTCCCTGCTAGTAATTACTGTAGTTGTTATTAATACATTTGTCCAACCTGTTATTCAATAGCTTCTCCATAATTTTAGAAAATCGGGGTAATAAGGAAACTGGTCGGTAATTTGTAAATTGATGTTTAATTCCATTTTGGAAAATTGGAACCACTTTAGCTATTTTCATCTTGTTAGGAAATGTTCCAGTCTGAAATGATAAGTTTGTCAGGTTCTCGGTGTGGTTAGGACCCCAGATGCAGAGGCTTAGAGTTCGTGTGGTAATTCAGAACTTTTAATGACAAAAAGGGCAAGAGAGAGTAGTTCCAAAAACAGAAGGCGATGGTGTTGTGGCGAAAACAGAGACAAAAGGCAAATGAAAGTTACACCATGAAGAAAAGTACAAACTCTGGAGTTAGCTGGACGGCAGGGAGGCGGCAGGTCCAAATGGGCATGGAACAACGATTGGTAGCAGAAGCACTGGGGTGTGTTGCCAGCAGAGGCGAAACAATGAACCAGCGGCTGCCAGCTGTGGGTAGTCGGCTTAAATGAGTATTGGGTAATTAGCCACAGGTGTGCCCAGCGTCCCCGCCTCCAGCCCGCTTAAGGTGTAACTGCAACAATAAAGGAGAAACAAGCCAGAAGAAGGCAGGTACCACGCAGTGACAACCACAACAAATGGTAGTCACTAGCACATTGTGACAGTACCCCCCCCCTTAATGGGCGCCACCCGGCGGCTTACCTGGCTTCTCTGGGAAACGCTTGTGAAAGTCCGAAATGAGGGTGGGGTCGAGAATGAGGGACCGGGAAATCCATGAACGATCCTCGGGGCCGTACCCCTCCCAGTCAACCAAATACTGGAAACCCCTGCCCCTTCTTCTCACGTCCAAAATGGCCTTGACCGTGAATGCTGGGTGGCCTTCAATCATCCTGGGGGGAGGGGGAGGCACCTGCGGAGGGCTGAGGTTGCTGGTGGTAACTGGTTTAAGGAGTGAAACATGAAAAACCGGATGTATCCTGAGGGACTCTGGCAGACGGAGTCGAACAGCGGAGGGGTTCAGGACACGATCCACGGGGTAAGGGCCGATGAATCTGGGCTGGAGCTTCTTTGAGTCAACATGGAGGGGTAAATCACGGGAAGAAAGCCACACCCTCTGTCCTGGCTTGTAATCAGGGGCGACTGAGCGGTGGCGGTTGGCTAGGCGTTGGTTGCGCTCTGATGTCCGACCAAGGGCTGCCCGTGTGTTGCGCCAGGCCCGGCTGGCCCGTTGTAGGTGGGCGGCCACGGAGGGGACTGTCACCTCTGATTCCAGGGATGGGAATGCCGGAGGCTGGTAACCATAGGCGACGTGGAACGGGGACAGGCCCGTGGCGGAGCAGACCAAGGTGTTGCGAGCATACTCGATCCACGGCAGGTTGAGGGACCAGGAGGCGGGCTGTTGATGGCAAACACAGCGGATGGCCGCCTCCAGGTCCTGATTGGCTCTCTCGGTTTGACCGTTGCTCTGTGGATGATAGCCCGAGGACAGACTGGGTGATGCTCCGAGGGCTTTGCAGAACGCCTTCCAGACAGCAGATGTAAATTGTGGTCCCCTGTCTGAGACCACATCCAGGGGGATTCCATGCAGTCTCAAGGCGTGAGAGACTAGTAAGTCTGCCGTCTCCAGGGCCGAGGGGAGCTTCGGGAGTGCTATAAAGTGAGCCATTTTCGAAAAGCGATCCACTATGGTGAGGACGACTGTATTTCCGTTAGATGGTGGAAGTCCTGTCACGAAGTCCAGTGCTATGTGGGACCATGGGCGGGAGGGGATGGGGAGCGGTCGCAGGAAGCCCGCTGGAGCCAGATGAGATGGCTTGTTCCGCGCGCAGACTGGGCAGGCGGCCACGAACTTCTGGACGTCCGCTCGGAATGACTGCCACCAGAACCGTTGCGCCAGGAGGAAAGCGGTGCGGGAGACTCCGGGGTGGCATGCTACCTTGGACTCATGGGCCCACCGGAGGACCTCGGAGCGGAGTCCCGGGACGACAAACAGCCGTGCCGCCGGACAACCTTCAGGGGTGGAGATTTCTTCAGCAGCGTTGGCCACCCGCCGCTCGATATCCCACTGAAGGGCACCCAGGATCCGGGACTGGGGGACGATGTATTCCTGGCGGGGTTGTTCCGGGGCCGACGCGTGTAGTCGGGAGAGGGCGTCGGGCTTGGTGTTTTGGGAGCCCGGGCGGTAGGTCAGGGTGAAATTGAATCGAGTGAGGAAAAGGGCCCATCGTGCTTGTCGGGGATTGAGACGCTGAGCGGAGCGGAGGTATGACAGGTTTTTGTGGTCAGTGTGAACAATGAACGGGAGTTCAGCACCCTCGAGCCAGTGCCTCCACTCTTGCAACGCCAGGATGAATGCCAATAATTCTCTGTTGCCAATGTCGTAGTTGCGTTCGGCCGGGGTCAGGCGGCGGGAGAAGAAGGCACAGGGGTGGAGCCTCTGGTCGTCGCTCGAGCGCTGGGAGAGGACGGCCCCTACGCCGGTGTCTGACGCATCAACCTCGACAATGAATTGAGAGGAGGGGTTAGGGTGAATGAGCACAGGAACCGAGGTGAATAAAGATTTTAGCTTACTAAATGCTGCGTCTGCCTCTGGGGTCCACCTAAAAGGAACTTTAACAGATGTGAGCTTCGTCATTGGTTCTGCGACCCGGCTAAAATTCCTAATAAATCGGCGATAGAAATTGGCAAAGCCTAGGAACCTTTGAAGAAGCTTCCTTGATGTAGGAACGGGCCAGTCGACCACAGCCTGGATCTTGGCTGGGTCGGGACTAACTTGGCCTTGTTCCACAATGAACCCCAGAAAGGAAACGGACGACGAGTGGAAAGAACATTTCTCTGCCTTAACAAATAATTTGTTCTCAAGTAGCCTTTGGAGGACCAGACGAACGTGCTGGGTGTGTTCGTCGAGTGAGGATGAAAAAATTAGAATATCGTCCAAATAAACGAAAATAAAGCGGCCGAGCATGTCTCGCAGGACGTCATTTATGAAGCTTTGGAACACGGCTGGAGCATTGGTGAGTCCGAAAGGCATGACTAGATATTCAAAGTGTCCGACAGGGGTATTGAACGCGGTCTTCCATTCATCACCCTCTCGGACACGAACTAGATGGTAGGCGGACCGAAGGTCAAGCTTAGTGAATATCTTGGCGGAGTGGAGGGAGTTAAATGCGGAATCCATGAGCGGTAATGGGTATTTATTCTTTACTGTAATATCATTGAGAGCCCGGTAGTCTACACAAGGGCGGAGGGACTTATCTTTTTTGTCCACGAAAAAAACCCCAGCAGCTAATGGGGACGATGAAGGACGAATGAGGCCAGCTGCGAGAGACGTGGCAATATACTGCTCCAACGCTTCCCTTTCAGGTTTGGAAATGTTAAATAGCCGTGCGGATGGGAGGGTAGCACCGGGAAGTAGCTCAATGGCACAATCATATGGTCTGTGAGGAGGAAGTGACTGGGCTTTTTCTTTACTGAATGCTTCACGGAGGTCGTGGTAAACTGAGGGTACCGAGGTGAGATCAATTCTTTCCGGCAATTCTATCTGGGCGGGCGGAGTTCGTGGACATGCTGATTTGAGACAGTGGGTGTGACAAAAAACGCTCCAATTAATAATGGTGGATTTAGCCCAATCAATGTGGGGGTTATGTTTGAGCAACCAGGTAAGCCCTAATACGATGGGTGCTGAACGGGAAGGAATGACTAAGAAACTCATGGTCTCCGAGTGGTTACCAGAAATGCGGAGAAGAAGTGGAGTGGTTTGGTGCGTGATAGTAGCAAGGTGACGCCTATCAAGGGAACGCACAACTTTAGTATCAGATAGTTTTACCACAGGAACACCATGTTGTTTGACAAACCCCTCATCAATAAAATTGTCATCTGCCCCTGAGTCAATGAAAGGGTTAATGTCTAATTGTTTGGTAGACCAGGAGAGAGTACCTGGGAGTTGTAGTCTACCAGCCGCGTCAGGCGCTGACGTCATCCGGGGGGGCGTGTCTCCGGACGCGCTTGGAGAGCGTGGATGTGCAGCTTGGGTGCGTGGGCTGTCGGGACGGACCGGACAGCTGGAGAGGGAATGACCTGCCTGGCCGCAGTAGATGCACAAGCGGAGGAGCTTGCGGCGATTCCTCTCCGCAGGAGTGAGACGACTCCCTCCCAGCTGCATAGGTTCGTCGAGCCGAGGTGCAGGAGTGGATTCCATGTAGGCGGATGGCCGGGGCGGTGTCTGTTGGAGCTTGTAATCGCCGCGGCTGTAGCCGGGGGTGCCGCGTCCCCGGTCCGCATGGCGGTCGCTGAGGCGCTTTTCGATGCGGACAGCCAAGGCGATGAGGTCGTCGAGGGTTGCCGGGGTCTCCAGCGGAATCATCTGGTCCTTGATGGGATCAGCCAGGCCAGTAAAAAATGCATCCAGCAGGGCCGTGGCGTTCCAATCACTTTTTGCCGCAAGTGCGCGGAACTCGACGGCGTAGTCGATGGCGCTGCGGCGTCCCTGACTTATCCGCAGTAGGGCGCGTGCTGCGTCGCGCCCGGGAGGAGTCCGTTGGAACACCTGTTCCATCGCCCTGGTGAAGGCTGAACAGGACGAGCAAGTGGGAGATCGGCGGCTCCATTCCGCCGTGGCCCACTCCCCTGCTTTGCCAGTCAGATGGGAAATGATGAAGGCGATCCGTGCCCGCTCGGAGCGGAAGGCAGCCGCCTGCAGCTCGAAGTGGAGCTCGCATTGAGTGAGGAAGGTGTGTACCTCACCGGACTCAGAGAACCTCTCGGGTTTGGACAGCACTGAGCCGAGCGCAGGTAAGATGGCGTCTGACGAGGGCGAATGTTCTGTGGGTATTTCCGGGTTAGCGGGTGGTGTGGTGGTGGAAGATCCTTGCTGTAGGGTTGCGACCAACGCGCCGAGCTGTGTCTCCAGAGCCTGCATGCGAGCGTCTTGTTGGTCAGCTAGGCTTTTAATGCACGAACCCAAAGCATTAAGTTGTTCCTCTTGTCTGCCCAGGCGTTGAGCCTGGTGACGCAGCGCCAATTTAATGGGCTCGGGCTCCGTGGGGTCCATTGCTGGCTGGTTCATTCTGTCAGGTTCTCGGTGTGGTTAGGACCCCAGATGCAGAGGCTTAGAGTTCGTGTGGTAATTCAGAACTTTTAATGACAAAAAGGGCAAGAGAGAGTAGTTCCAAAAACAGAAGGCGATGGTGTTGTGGCGAAAACAGAGACAAAAGGCAAATGAAAGTTACACCATGAAGAAAAGTACAAACTCTGGAGTTAGCTGGACGGCAGGGAGGCGGCAGGTCCAAATGGGCATGGAACAACGATTGGTAGCAGAAGCACTCGGGTGTGTTGCCAGCAGAAGCGAAACAATGAACCAGCGGCTGCCAGCTGTGGGTAGTCGGCTTAAATGAGTATTGGGTAATTAGCCACAGGTGTGCCCAGCGTCCCCGCCTCCAGCCCGCTTAAGGTGTAACTGCAACAATAAAGGAGAAACAAGCCAGAAGAAGGCAGGTACCACGCAGTGACAACCACAACAAATGGTAGTCACTAGCACATTGTGACAAAGTTACTAATATATGTTAACAGTTCTATAATCTCATTAATGACCCTTTTCATTTCCATTCCATTACAAGTTGATGTTTTTGCCTTAAAATGTTTAACAATGTCAGTGATTTGTCAGTGAGAAACATGGAATTGAGATTCCTATCTCTGGTTTCATTCCATTCATCCATTGTCCAGAGTTTTGGAATTTCTTCTTCCAGTTTTGGTCCAATATTTACTAAATAATTGTTGAACATTTCAACTACCTCCTTCATATCGTCCTTATGAGTGTTTCCAACCATAAAATAGTGTGGGTCGTCTGCTTTCTTAGTGTTGTTCCTTATAGTAATAAAATAATAATAAGATTCCCCAAGTTGCTCTAACTATTGTTTTTATTCTTATCTAGTAAATGACTATGAAATCACCTGCTTTAGTGACGGCTGGAAAGAAAACCTGCAGTGTCTCGGCCCTCCATGGCACCAGTTTGACACCCCTATCCTTCCTGAAAGCGTTGACGCTATCCTCTGTGTGCAGTCTTTGAAAAGTCTTCTTAGCCACCACCTGTCTTTTATTCTTATGTTCATTGTAAATGATAAACACTGGAAGATGATCACTGATGAACAGGCCACTAGTTGTGTTATTATCCAAGTCATTGGTGAATATATTATGGATAAGGGTGGCACAGTAGTCTGTTATTCTGCTTGGTCTAATCATTATAGGATATACAATAAACTCAAACTGTACATTGTGTCTATGAAGATCAATATTGAAG
This sequence comes from Dunckerocampus dactyliophorus, assembly GCF_027744805.1. Lineage (NCBI taxonomy): Eukaryota > Metazoa > Chordata > Actinopteri > Syngnathiformes > Syngnathidae > Dunckerocampus > Dunckerocampus dactyliophorus. The sequence continues at coordinate 3,431,707 of NC_072824.1, forward strand.
TCTCCACGTATAAAAATTATTTTTCGACCTATGTCTGTAAAGATGGTCTTAATCCAGTCCTCAAACATTCCAATCTTTGACTTTGGAGTTCTATACACACAGTTTATTAACATATGTTTGCTTTTTTTCTTGACAGATTTCAATCATTATACATTCTAGGATGTTGTCAATACCAAATGACATATTCTTTACCATTTTGTAGTTCAGATGTATGTCCACGTACACAGCCACGCCTCCTCCACTTGAATTGCTGGGGTTGATACAGATCATTTCATATCCTTCCAGCTCGAAGTCCATTCCTTTCTTAGCAATAATCCAAGTTTCTGAAATTGCAAATACTTTAAAGCACGGGTGTCAAACTCGTGCCATGGAGGGCCGAGACACTGCAGGTTTTCTTTCCAGCCGTCACTAAAGCAGGTGATTGTAATGATCAACACCTTCAGTTTGAGGGAAGGAGCTCATCAATTAAATCACCTGCTGAAGAAACTGGTTGGTGAGAAAACCGGCAGCGTCTCGGCCCTCCAGGGCACGAGTCTGACACATGTGCTTTAAAGGGTTCCTTGAATTGGTTTAAATATTGTTTGATGTTATTAAAGTTTGTATACATGCTTCTGCTGTTTATGTGGATAATGGACAACTTATTGCCGATATTAAGATTATTGTTGTATTGCTGTTGTATTGTTTAAATCCGCACATTCATTTAATAACAAACCGAAGGGGAAAGTTGAACAATCATGATCAAGCAGTATCAGAAGTACAAAATTACATACACGACAACAAACGCTAAAGCCTCATTTTAGAGGGAATCCTCACTCACTGTCACAAGTTTTCACTGTGGGGATTGAAACACCAATATAAATGAAATCTTCAAGATTAAACACTCTTAATGCACACAATAATAATCATCAAACATACTTGTTTGGTCATATGATGCACACAGGGCAATGAACAACTTAATGCTTTGTCTCTATTTTCTGCTCCGTTCTCCTCATGCCGTGAGGCATTCAGGTGCACTCGTAATTGCGAGTGGTAGGCGCTAATTGTTTTCCATTTAAAATTCACGTACCCCACTTTGGGAACCCAGGTTCATATTGTTAGCATTAGCATAACTGAAAAAACTACAATAGACTCTCCTGAGTGGAACACACCACAGAGTTTGTACAGTTTGGAATTCAACCATCATTTCCAGGAAAAATACGGCTCTACAAAAAAACCTCTGATCATGCATGACGCCACATGAGACAAATCTACCCAGTAATACAATAGTATAAAGGCCAGGAACACGCACATGAACAAAACAGGAAGAACTAAAATTAGCAGCAGGTGCCTGAAACAAGAAACGTAAAGCGTGCAAACACAGAACAGGGCAACACAGGAAGAACAGCAAAATAAGGGCACATAAACAGGAACTAAGGCATAAAAAGGGGACATAAACACATTGTCACGCAAGATCAAGATCAAATTTTGCTTTATTCAGTATTGAAGTATTTCTTGCCACCTTATGTTGTATATTTTTAATGTGACATTTCCAGCTCTTTTTCTCATCTATTATGATCCCCAGAAATGTATTTTCGTTCACCCTTTCAATGTCCACTCCGTCTATTTGTATTTGTTGTACATGTCCTTTCTGCTATTTCTAAATAGCATTATTTTAGTTTTACTTAGGTTTGAGGATAATCTGTTTTTATCAAACCATCTTTTTAGTATAGTCATTCCCTCTGTGACTATTTTCATTAGCACTTGGGTGCTTTCCCCAGAACAAAAAGCAGTAGTATCATTCGCAAATAATACCAACTTTAAGTCTTTCGTCACTTTACAGATTTTACTGATGTACAAATTGAACAGTTCTGGTCCCAATATGACCCCTGTGGTACTCCACACATACTATTTAAACTTGCAGATGTGTATTCCTCTAGCTTTACAAATTGCTTCCTGTTTGCTAGGTAGCCTTTAACCCAATTAAAAGGCAAAATGTTGGCAAAAATGTAGATTGTGCAAAAATGTGGATTGAATGTGATTTAGTGTCAGGTATTCACACTGTCATGATCTCTTGATGGCAAAGACAAAAAAGCTTTGTCTCTTTGAAGGCGGTGGGTTGTTGAGCTGCGTAAGCAAGGCCTCTCACAGCGCACCATCGCTGCTGAGGTTGGACGCAGTAAGACAGTCATTTCAAACTTCTTCAAACACCCTGAGCTCATGGAACAAAAAAGTGAAGCGATAGACCCAAAAAAATTAACCGGAGATCCCATTGGCTGTCCGTCGAGACACGGTACCATCCTGGGCCCAAATGAAGGTCGTTACTGGTGCAGAGTGCAGTCCAATAACCATCAGACACCATCTGCCAGAGAAGGCTTTTAAGAAGAAAAACACTGGGCGTTTGGAATCTACAGGAGAGCACCAAACATGGGACATTGAAAGGTGGAAGAAAGTTTTATTCTCCCTTGACGGTCCTGATGGCTTCCAACGTTGCTGGCATGACAAGGAGATCCCCCCGGAGATGTTTTCCACACGGCACAGTGGAGGGGGCGCCATCATGAACCTTCATTGGAACAGTGGAGCTTTAGGTTCGTGCAGGGGGGGGTTTCAAATGGCAGATGATGAAGATGTTGCAGTGGGCATCCCTCATGACTGAAGGCCCTCGTCTGTGTGGTAACGAGTGGCTTTTTCAACAGGACAACGCTGCACTTCACAAAAGGACTTCTTCCAGAGGAATAAGATCACTCTTTTGGGCCATCCTGCGTGTTCCCCTCATCTAAAGCCAATGGAGAACATTTGGGGATGGATGGCAAGGGAAGTTTACAAAAATGGACATGAGTTCCAGACAGCGGATGCCCTCCGTGAAGCCATCTTCAGCACCTGGAGCAACATTGCCACTAGCCTCCTGGAAACACTGGCATCAAGCAGGACCAAAGCCATTTTTCACTTCATTAACAAAAATGACACAGCTACTCGTTACTCAGTCCTTTTTCTACGTTTTATTTCTATTTTAGGGGGGTTTGGGTTTGTTTTGATTTATGGCCTTAAACCTTTGATCAGCTGATGAACAGCCTATTTCACTTTTATGCTTGTTTGCAAAAAATTGCTCAGAAATGTTTTTGTCACTCCCATTTCTTTTTTTTGCATTTTGAAGCTCTACTTAGAACCTCCTTAAGATCCAACAGTGCAAAATGTACATTCTTGACATTTTTCAACTGCTCCTAACATTTCTCATTGCTACTTAACACAAATTGTGTAATATCTAACAATACATTTCATTAATTATATATTTATTTTATTTTCACAATATGCCGAGGGCCAAAAAAAAAACAAACAAGCTGTGCACTGTAAACAACCCCCGAGCTGCACTTTGGACACACCTGTCTTACCACCTTCGCATTTTATTAAATTCAAACCTGTTTTCACTGTATTTTTCCCTTGAGTTCTTTCTTATTGCCTTTCAGTTTGCATGGCCGTGACATAACATTCTTGTTTTGATCGATGAGGACATTCTTTTGGGCCAAAACTGCAAGAAAAAGCCTTTAATAGGGAAGATTTTTTTCTCAGATCTTGTCACTTAGATTAGAAACCCCCATGCAACATAAATAAATCATAAAACAAAACCTTATGGGGGGAAAGATAGTTGGGGTTCAAAAGCATTCTGCAGCAGTTTCAGTCTTTTCCAGCCTCCTTTAATTAAGTGTGTTTAATTCGCCGTGTCATTTATCACTTATGTAAGCGTGTGTCACCGTGTTGTGCCACTGTCATTTATTTCTTCCATCTCACTTAGTTTCTCCGCCTGCATCTTTTCCTTCCCCCCATTTTTTTCTTCTGTTGTTCTGCAGCTAGATGCTTTCACGGTCTGATTGCCACCAAATTAGCACAGCCAAACTAGCATGTCAATTCATTCCAGAGTGTTATTATTATTATTACCATATTATTATCTTATTATCTTGTTCAAAAAAACAAATTCTATTATATTGCATGGTGGTATAGGGGACAAAAATGTGTTTACATTAGGCACGTAATAATAATGCAACTTAAAATGGAGACAACAGATAGTCAGTACCTACAAAAATGGCTTTTTATTCTTACCTTACCTTGACATGTCTTTGTAAAATTGTTCATTTGTATTATTTTTCTGTAATTATTCCTGGACTTTACGTTGGTAAAGCGACAAATGTCAGCTATTTTAGACAACAAATAAAAAAAATGAAAAGTTAACAAAAGAGATAAATATATTCATACTAGGTGTACAAGCCCCGGAAGGGTTTTTTAACGGCGCGTTCATGTTCACTCGGAAACTGTACAAATGAAGTCTTACCTTTCCTGTTCCTTTCCCCATCGTAAGATCGAAATATCAAGTATGAAAACCTGCAGTGAACATATATAATAAATGAGATTGATAATTGTCATTGGCGCTTTTTTTCCCCAGATGAGAAATAGCCTTTTCCGAATACTGTACAAGCACACACGAGTGCATTGAACGTCACATCCTTGAAATCGTTGATCGAAACATTTTGTCGTTAGAACTTGGAGTAAAAACATATGCTTGCCGTTTGTTATTTTATCTCCGGTATTCAAAAGTAAATAAATCTATCCTAGCTAAGGCTAAGAGGTTGCGGTGGCTGTTTCGCTGTTGGATTTCCGACTTCCCGGTGTCACTTGAACGCACCATAAAAGCCAAACGAGGTCGGCTAGCAACCGTTAGCTGTCAGCCGGTCCCAGTCGTCGTGTCAGGATGGAGGTGACACGCAGATGTAAGTCCCAAGATTTGCCCGCTGCTGTTGTGCTGTTGCATTCGCCAGTAACACTAGTCTGGAAATTCAAGTAAAATGGTGTAGTTGTAAAAAAAAAAATGCTCGCGACTCTTTCCTTCGCCTTAGCGCGTGTCCATAGCTAGCTAGCTAGCTAGCATGCTAGCTGGCTAAGCTAGTCGCGAAAAATGGGAAGGAATAGTTAATTGTCACACTAACATCCATTTTTTCCATCTCCAGGTTTTAAAGACTGTTTAAACCTAGTGTACACCGCGATAGAGGAGGCTGACTTTCTTGCCATCGATGGCGAGTTTTCAGGTAAATGTTGCAGTGGAAAGCCTCCACTGGTCGAGTGCATGTGTGATGTTTGTGTTTGTGTTGCTGCAGGGATCAGCGACGGGCCCAGCGTCAGTGCACTCACTAACGGGCTGGACACGCCGGAGGAACGCTACACAAAGCTCAAAAAGGTTGGAAAAGTGCACTTGCATGCACCTACATGTGCACCTTTACCCTCTAAACCAGGGGTGTCCAAAGTGCGGCCCATCGGCCATTAACGGCTCGCGACTGCCTTATTATTGGCCCTCGGCACATTCTAAAAATACGATTTAAACAATAACATTTTAAAAACAACAGAAAAAATGTTTTAAAAAGCAGTAATTTTACAAGAATAAAAACAAAAGTATTTAGGGAGTAAAGTCAAGATTCAAGAGTTTTTTGTCATATGCACAGTAAAACTGGTGGTTCTGCTATGCAATGAAATTCTTGTTCTGTTCATTCTCCCAAAAGAAAGAAAAACAGAAGGAAATGAATAAGAACATCAGAAACATAAATACCAATAAATTAAGCAACGACAACAGAAGAGACATTAATACAAATAAATAAAGTGCTATGAGTGTGTGTGTTGCGTGCGGCGTGTGTGAGTGCTTCGTTGAGAAACCTGATGGCCTGTGGGTAAAAGCTGTTTGCCAGCCTTGTGGTCCTGGACTTCAAACTCCTGTAGCGTCTGCCTGACGGTAGGAGTGTGAATAATGAGTGTTGTGGATGTGTGCTGTCCTTGATGAGGTTGTTTGTTCTTCGTAGGACTCTGGATTTATAAATGTCTTGCAGTGAGGGGAGGGCTGCCCCAACAATGTTCTGTGAGGTCTTGATCACCCGCTGGAGTGCCTTCCTATCTCGTGTTGTGCAATTACTGTATCAAACAGTGATGGAGGCGGTAAGGACACTTTCGATAGTGCATCTGTAGAAGCAACTAAGGATTTTGGTGGGCATGCCAAATTTCCTCAGTCTCCTCAGGAAGTACAGTCTCCTTTGGGACTTCTTGATGATCTGTTGGGTGTTGTGAGACCAGGTGAGGTCCTCGCTGATGTGTGTGCCAAGGAACTTGAAGGTTTTCACCCTCTCCACCTCATTCTCACCAATAAACAGGGGTGTATGTGGCTCCTTTTCCCTTGTTCTTGGTTTGATGATCATCTCTTTAGTCTTATCTGTATTGAGAAGGAGATTGTTATCACGACACCAAGCTATGAGGTCCGCCACCTCTCTTCTGTATGATGTTTCAACACCACCAGTGATCAGTCCGATGATTGTAGTGTCATCCGCAAATTTAATGATGCTGGTGGTGTTCTGGGAGGCCACGCAATCGTAGGTGAAGAGCGTGTAGAGGAGCGGACTCAGCACACACCCGTGTGGGGTCCCAGTGCTCACAATTCTTGAGCTGGATGTGCGATTGTGGACTCTGACTGACTGGGGCCTGCCTGTTAGAAAGTTAAACACCCAGTTACAGAGGGAGGGAGACAGGCCGAGTGTGAGGAGCTTATTTGTGAGTTTGTGGGGGCTGACTGTATTAAAAGCAGAGCTATAGTCTATAATAGCATTCTGACATATGTGTCCTGGCCCTGTAGGTGAGAAAGGGCTGTGTGGATGGCAGTGTTGACTGCATCATTCGTGGACTGGTTCTGGCGATATGCAAACTGTAGAGGGTCCACAGTTGCCGGGATGCTCTTTTTGATGTGGGTCATGACTATCCTTTCAAAGCACTTCATAACAATAGGAGTGAGTGCTATAGGGCGATAGTCATTCAAGCAGGTCACGTTGCTCTTCTTGGGTACGGGCACTATGGTGGTGGACTTAAAGTCATTATATTAACAGAAAAAACACAAAAAATAGCATAAAGTTTAAATATTGTAGGAAAAAAAGCTATAATGCTATAATGCTATAATGTTATGATAATAAAGTCAATATTATGCGAATGTCATAAAAGTATGAGAAAAAACGTACAAGTAGAACGTTGAAATATTTGTTTAAAAAAAAAAAAAAAACAGCCAAAAAGTAATGTAAGGAGAAAAGGTTAATGATAATAACACTCTTTGTCACTGATAAAATGAATAAATATATGTTGTAAATGTAAATATATACTGTATATACATTATATTAAATATTTTGTTTGGGTTGGTTTTAAAAGAAAAAATGTAAAAGCGACCCCCGCATCTTTTGATTTGTTTTTTTTTGCGGTCCTCAGTGGAAATAGTTTGGACACTCCTGCGCTAACCATCGTCCTGTTTGCATAACTGGCCATGGGGCAAAGGTCAGTGTGGGTGGACAAGTAAAACTGAGCATTTTGTGAGCACATAATTTTTTTAAACCTTATCTGGCACCAAAACACGAAATCAGTCGTACAGCGCTAGATGTGCGTGAACAACTTATAAAAACATTTGTCTCTTGGATTAAGTGTGCATTCATTTTAAAGATTGTGCACGTCTAATAAACCACTATATTGTAGTGTCAAGGGTCCAGCATACCTTGCGGGCACTTTGTAAATAACAGTTAAAGTTGCATGTTTGTTGTTAGCGCCGAGTCCTTGTTATATACATGGAATGGTCTTTCATTGTTGGTGTGTGTTATCTGTTAAGTGTGATTTATTGTTTTGGATGGTATTGTGAGTAAGACTGTCTGCCATCAATTGTATGGAATTGTATTAATAATACAGCAACAGCTGTATTAGTGTATTTGTGAGTGGGAGCAACCACAAGCGCACCAAATCATTCTGTGGCCGTCCAAATAACGAACGTATGAGAAACCATGCGTTCCACAATGACATTGAAGATGTTGCCCTTTCCGTTCAATCACTTTTGCTACGACCGAAAACACGACTCCGCAGGAAACATGGACGGTAAAAACGTGCTGCACCGGTCACTCACTGTTAGTATCGTCTCTGTGCGTAACAAAACTCCAGGCTCACATTGATGGACAGTCTGTATTCATTTTGTGTGTTTTTGTGTCTTCTGTGTCCTCAAAAGCATTCCATGGACTTTCTGCTCTTCCAGTTTGGGCTGTGCACCTTCAAGTATGACCAGGAAGAGTCCAAGTGAGTGATTTGTGCTTGACAATGTCTGAATTGTGTGTTCTTAGATGCTTTCGTGCAGCAAACAGGGCTGAGAGGGTTGTATGACTCACTGGTCACTTCATTAGGAACCTAATGAGTTTCAAAACAAAGATCATCAATAAAGTCCACTACTAGGGATCATGGTTTTATGCTGCCGATACCGATCACAAGGATTAACGGTACATTTATTTACGATGAGTGCTATTGGCCAGGACCGCTGTTAGACAATTCCAAGGGCCCCTGGCAAATGGGTAATTATTAAAAAATAAACTGTTGGGCGGATAGTCTTGTTGTTTATTTGTTTGAAAGGATTTGTGTACTATTTGATGCAAACTTCAATTTAATTTGATGCATGTTTTGGAGCAATAAATGTGTGTTGCTTAAGTTAAAAGATTAGTGTCCATGTTGCAGGGGTGTCCAGCTTTCATCACTATTAGAGCTATCAACTATTTCTTTTATTTCGGACTGGAAACATTTCAATTGTACACTTTATTTACTAAGCACATCCCCACCCAGTATTTTGTGCTCATTTTTCATTACGGCTGTCAGTCGATTATTTAATCACATTTTGTCCATAGTTAACTCGTAATAATCACAATTAATCGCACATGGAAAGAAGTTTTTATCTATAGTAAGTAGGAATGTAAATCTCTTCCATACGCTTCCAGATACACAAGTTAAGATACGATTAAGCGATACATTTTAAAAACAGAACAATTTGATACAGTTTACAAACGATATGATTCAACAGTTCCATTTGTGGATGTGGGCGTTAATCTTGCATTGTAAAATAGAGAAGCCAATTGTATAAAAGTGTCATTCTTGCAATATTTTCAAATGTGTAAAAGAGTGCATCATATCCCCAAGCATGCTGTAAGGCAGGGGTCCACAACCACCGGGCCGTGGGAAACATTCTGCTGCATGATTTATGGTGAAAAGAAAAAAAAAAAGAAATCATTCGTAAATAACTGCATTCTTTTTTTTTTTTTTTTTTTTTTTTGTAAAGGGATAAATATTTTGGAAATATGGTCCATTGTTGTATTTAAAATATATATTTATATTTATATATGTATAGTTAGAAATCACACAATTTTTGCATGTTTAATGTGAGTGGCGGCTTGTTCCGTGGTCCTTGAACGCACCATTTAACATGGCAACGCATCATCTGCCCTGATGCACAGACTGTTTTTTTACTGTATTTTTCTGGGGTTTTTTTCACCTCATATTTGCCCCCAAATGCTGATACTATGCGGGAATGCATAAAGGTAAGATTTGATGACCTTATTGAGTGCCAATGTGCATATTTTTTGGTGCACCCCTCTGGAGGAAAAACAAAAAAAACAAGTTCATGTTGTTCCTGTAATAAATACGATAAATCAGATTGCTATAATGTTCCAGTATGTATGTATGTTCGGTGTGTGTGTGTGTTGAAAATCTTTCCTGGTGATCAGCTAGCCATTGTCATTGTGTCCTCGGCTATGCATGCCCGTAACTAGTAGCTCCTAGCCCAAATTTTAGCCAGCCATTCAAAGCAAAAATCCTGCTCGTACACTCGTTAGTTGGGACACTTGTATGCCATGGCACCACTGTATTAATGACAATAAAAAAAGACCTGCAGTGCACTACTAACTGCTCTCTTCTACCCGGCGACGTACTTTGTGACAACTCAACTCGCAGCGACAAATCATTTTGCCGTTTGTTGAGAGAGGCTGTGAAGCTAAACTTTTAGAATTCCCTTTTCTTTGCTGCTCAATATTTGCTACCGTTTCTTCACTTCCGCTGCTCCACGTCTGCCTTTCCTCTAACTACGGTGTGGGCAGAGGGTCAAACAAGGCGTGCGCTCGTTAATCGCGCTGCAAAAAAATGGGCGCCGTTGATGCGTTAACGAAAGTTTCCTTTAATGCGTTAACTTTGACAGCACTAGTCATTATACAGGGTCAGGCAGATTGAAGTGCAAACGGAACACTGGTTGTGTTGCAGTTACAGATTCGTTTGTTTTGATAAACGTTTCCACAATGAAAGTGCGATGCTCACCAGTCCAATTCATGGCAGCAACTGAAAAAAAAAAACTAAAAACACTTTTTTGTTTCTTTACTTTATTTGCCTTTTATTTAACCTACAAATGTGTCAGATCATTTTGCCTGACCCTGTTTAAAGGCATACAGTCCAAATTCAACACTTATAATTAAAAAAAAACAACAACAAAAAACTAAGAGATGAAGCTAATAATCTTTGACCCTATGGTGAGCTAAACAAAATCAGCTGGCGACCCTTGTGATAGTATCACCATCACACAGCTGGACACACTGTTTATGTTCATAAACACAAATAGTGTTTGGAGGACAAGACGTCATTAGTATAACGACAACAAGAGAGCAAAATTGTTCAGTGAAGCTTGAAAAAGTTAGTACGTACCCCGTGAACGTGATAGCCACTTCTCCGTGGGACAAAAACGAGCTCCAAACTAACCGCATTGCCTTTTTTGTTTCAGAAACAAAATGTCATTGTCTTAAAAGGTCTCATTTGAAGTCAGAAGGCCAGAAGCTAGGCAGATAATTCTAGCTAGCTAGTTGCCACCAGTGACAGCGAGGCAAACGTGTAAAGATGCAAGAAAAATAGAAGAGCAGAGGTTTGATAAGGGAGTGATTAAACACCGATTGGTGTAGCCCGTGTCAAACTGGAACCAATAAAGGTTTTACAGACGAGTGTTGATTCTCGCAGCAATACGGGACAAAGTGCGTCTCTTGAAAGATGAAGTGTCTTTTTTTTGGTTATTTTTCCAATTCGTTCCTGGATGGTAGTTTCGATTTGGAAGCGATTCCCCCCCCCCCCCCCCCCAACACCATAAGAAATACTGCGAACAACAATGATCTGTTCCAGGGTCAAACTGTGGCCATCATACAATTTTTACTAACTCCACAGGGAGTGTTTTCAGGTCACATTTTAACATTCGTAACCGTGTCACACCCACTGTTTTAATATGAAAGCATCAAAATGATCTGTTTCTCTCTCTCTGCAGGTACATCACAAAGACTTTTAACTTTTATGTTTTCCCCAAACCGTTCAACCGATCGTCCCCCGACATCAAGTTCATCTGCCAGGTGAGTCCTTGCACCTTTTTCCCGCAGGCTGGCATCTTTCCATTTTCATTTCCGACGTTGCTGTCGGTCCCGTTTATGTTGACAAGCCGTCTGTGCGGGTCACATGTGCACGCAGCAGCCAGTCCAAGCAGCGTCGGCTTAAACTGGTTCCACTGTGGTGGTGGTGTTGTTATTGTTCTTTTATTATTATTTTAGAGTTCCAGTATTGACTTCCTGGCCAGTCAAGGCTTTGATTTCAACAAGGTCTTCTGTCACGGTGAGTAAAATTGTTTAACCGGTGCAGTTCAGTGGTGAATAATACCGGTGCATGGTAATTATCCCTACGAGGGAATTATGACATCTTCAAACGCTTCAGTGAGTACTGTGAATGTGAGCAAATCAAGCGCTCCTTTTGTCTCCTTCCTCCCTGTGACATTAATGGCCTGTCGTAACTTCCCCCTGAGCTCACTCGTAAACAAACATTCACTTTAAGAGGAAGGATGTTGTACCAAATGCTCCACAATGGGGGGGGGGAGGGAACCTTATCAGCCACCTGAAATGCCAGCGCAGTGGAATTTGAAAAGTGCAAAAGTTTTGCCAGAGACCTCCGTGGCGTCACACCGGCTGGTTGGAGCATGTGTCCAAGTATAGTGCACCTTGCTCGGCCACATCAAGTGGCTCCTCCTGCTCTATACTCTCTTCTCCTGATAGTAATAATGTCATATATGATTAGGACAAATCAACAGTCAAATCTAAATGAAAAAACATATATATTGGTTATCGATATCAGTTACATCGTGCATCTCTGTAGCATTTGCATGTCTGCCCATGACGCAGTAGAAAACATGAACAGCAAAACAAACATGGTTAGAACGACAAACTTTTTGTATTTGTTTTTCTGAAACGCTGTGCAGTGTTCACTTTCAACTCACCGCAAATTTGAAATCCTTGTGTTTTTAGGAATCCCTTACCTGAATCAAGAAGAGGAGGCCCACCTGAGAGAGCAGACAGAGGAGAGGCGGAGCCAACAGGCCAACGGCGTGGGGACGCCCTCCTTCATCTCGCCATCCTGCTCCAAAGGCCCCGCCCACATTCCCGACGAGCACAAAGACTTCATCAGCAGAGTGGTGTAAGTTTGGGGTGCTTTGGATGGAGGCCAGCTCAGGACTGCAATCTATTTGTGGCGGTCGGGGGGGTTGTGTTAGGATTTTATTTTGTTGTATATTTTGCGTAATTGGCCATGGTGCATTTGCATGTAATTGTAATAAACGCTGCTCCGCCACAAATAAAAATATTTATGTCTGTTGGAATAACGAAGTGTTTCCCAATGCAGGGAGAAAGTTGAGACTCTTTTCTCCAGTACGGAAAAGACAGTGAACTTGGAGCCGTGCACCGGGTAAGCTAACATTCTCTGCTAGCCCTGTAAATAAACATGGCTTCTGAAATGTCTCCGCGAGGGAGTGCAACTACTCTGTAATTGTATTTGTGTGTATTGCAAAGCATGTCCTGTGTGATACATTGTGGTGGCCTACCACCATGCAGCTCTCTTGCGTTAAATGTCTAGTTTTGATTTGTTTGTTTTTTTTATTCAAACCGTTCCAACATTAAACCATTCAACTGTTTGAGGACATTTGTGCCATTTCCAAGTCACAAAAACCCCACTTCTCCCGATTTCCTGTAACAATAATTCCATTTTAACAATTGTTACTACTTGGGACAGTTAAAATGGGCTGAGAAATGTGGCTGTTTTTTATAAAGATATGTTATTGATCTCCAAGAAATTAACAGATCTCCTAGACAAATTCACATACTAGCATTGTGCTATCATAGTCGATGTTAGCATGCTAACATTAGCATACTATCATTTTTAGCCATTTTTATGGGTAATCACTTATAAACATATAGCGCTATAATGTTAGAAGTTGGCATGATAATGTTAGCATACTTTCATTTTTATCTATTTTAATTGGTAATGACTTTTATAAACACTTAGTGATATCATGAGCGCACATAGCATGAGATTATGCACAAAACAAAACATTACTAAAGCTCTCTTCTACAGCATCAATCTGCGTCACACATGGTGTTCAAAGACCGCTGAACAAAGCAACAGCAGCACCCAAAGAAGACACATTATTTGTGAAAGCATAAATTTTACTTACACGTGCAAAATTGGGGCTTTCTAACATAGTCAGTGCATCCAGTCAACAACAGATGACAGGCTCGTACAGCTCAGAAAACACACTAATTAGTCACAGCACCACGTAAGACGACCTGCTCTCATTTAGCACACAACATGAATCATGTTGAAACACTTTTAATACACAACGTCCTCATGAGAATTACTTACTTGTTCATCTAACGCACACACACACAAAACAATGAACTTCACCTTTCTTCTGCACTGTACTTTGCTACGAGGCGTTTGAGAACATTACGTAAATCACAGTTTGGCGCTAATATAGTCAAGTCATTTTTATTCACAAATCCCCTGCGGCAATCTGTGTACCCCTAAGGGTATGCGTCCCCCACTTTGTTCATTCTGCATCGACTCTACATATTTCAACATTCATGCTGTAGTCTACAACTTTTCCATTTTGACATTCATGCTACATTCAAAGATTTCAACAGCGTTTTTAGTTTGGCTTCAGCTCCTCTTAACTATTCCTGCTTTCACTCTACATTTCAATGTTCAACCAGTTCTACGGCATTTCAGTTCAGCTTCAGCATTTCCGTTCAAGCAATTTCGACTAAGTAGATTTTTTTGGGTTTTTTTGCAGTTTCCAGCGGAAGTTGATATACCAGACACTCAACTGGAAGTGAGTGCATGTTTCTGCTTTGATTTGTCATGTGCTGACAGTAATTGGTTGGTTGGCTTTTTATTCATCCTTTCTTGTGACTGACAGGTTTCCCAAGGGGCTCCATGTGGAAACCGTGGAAACAGACAAGGTAGGTCCGACACAGTACAAATATTGAAGGCTTGAATATCAGCCGACACCAATATTGGCACAAATCTTGGATACGTTTCACTTATTTTATTAGTGTGGAATGTTGGAAAAGGCTTAATCAGGTGTTATTTTTATGCAAGCAGAGAATAATCAACAGCAGCCATTCTTTCAGCATGTGGAGTATACTTTGATTCACAATGTAGTGGCAGGTAGGCACAATATCAGTTAAGCGTTTAAAGGTTCCCTGACATGATTCATCAACTTTGCTTAAATATGTTACGTAGTGTTCCCTCGTTTAACGCTCCGTTAACGTTCCAAAAAATACCAGTGTTAAGTGAAATCTGTGTCGTAGAAGTCACCATACACTTTTCTCAAACAGGCATTAACATTTTCTCACATTTCTCTCGTTTAAACACTGTCAAAGTTCAAACTTTTGTAGATTTAAAAGAAGCACATACACATAAGTACACGACTGTATTATAGAATGAAACCAAAGATCAAAACCTGTTTTAGGCCAAAACATTCATTTGAGAAATAAGTATATAAACTTTCCTCCATCCATTTTCTTCCGCTTAATCCTGGGTATGAACGTTTTCCTATAAAAAGAAAAATATAGCTTTTAGAATTCCATTCAAAAAGTTAAACTTTCATAGATTATAGATTCAGGGCCCACAATTTAAACGATTTCAAGTATTTATTTTTTTATTTTTACGTAATTTGGGTTTCCAGCTCATAAAACCCACGAAAACAAAAATTAGAATACTGTGAAGAAATCAGCCCAAATTTTGCAGGGCATGAATGTTTTAAACTGAGTGTCACACACTAATCATCTACTAAACTCAAATCACCTGCACAGGCTTCCCCAGGTGTCATTAAATTGCTTCAGTTTGGTTCAATATGGGGAAGACTGCAGACATGACAACTGGCCAGAAGACCCTCATTGATACCCCCCATAGGATGGGTAAGCCACAAAAGTTCATAGCTAAGGAGGCTGATTGTTCACAGAGTGCTGTGTCCAAGCATATCAATGGAAAGTCTAGAGGAAGGGCAAAATGTGGCTGGAGAAGATGCACCAGCAAAAGAGATGACCGTGGGCTTCAGCGGATTATCAAACAGGGAAGATTCAAGAATCTGGCAGAGATCCAGAAAGAGTGGAATGAGGCGGGAGTCACAGCTTCAAAAACCACCACATTCAGACGCATCCGGGAGATGGGCTACAACTGTCGGGTTCCTCGGGTCAAGCCACTTCTGAACCTGAGCCAACGTAGGAAGCGTCTCCACTGGGCCAAGGAGAAGAAGGACTGGACTGTTGGCCAGTGGTCCAAGGTCCTCTTTTCTGATGAAAGTAAAGTGTGCCTTTCATTTGGGAATCACGGTCCAAGGGTTGGAGGAAGACCCAAGCTGCCTGAGGTCCAGTGTGAAATATCCACAGTCCGTCATGATTTGAGGTGCAATGTCCGCTGCAGGTGTTTGTAAACTCTGCTTTCTTAAATCCAAGGTCACCGCAACAGTCTACCAGCATGTTTTAGAGGACTTCATGATTCCTTCTGCTGAGGATCTGTATGGAGATGCAGATTTTATCTTCCAGCAGGACCTGGCCCCTGCCCATACCGCCAGAAGCACCAAAACCTGGTTTGATGCCCATGCCATCACAGTGCTTGACTGGCCAGCCAACTCACCGGACCTAAACCCCATTGAGAATCTATGGGGTATTCTCAAGAGGAAAATGAGGGGCACCAGACCCAACAACAAAGAAGAGCTGACAGCAAGCATCAAGGAAATCTGGGCTTCCATAACTCCCAGGCAATGCCACAGGCTGATTGCTTCAATGCCACGTGGCATCGAGGCAGTGATTAAGGCAAAGGGATTCCCAACCAAGTATTGAAGATTGACATATCGTTTTGAAAGTACCATATTTTGATTGATTTGATGTGATCCTAATTTCTTTCTTTTTTTCCTGCAAAAACTGAGAAGTAAATGGTGATTTATTCACAGTATTCTAATTTTTTGAATTCCTGTTTTCGTGGGTTTAATGAGCTGGAAGCCCAAATTACGTAAAAATAAACAAATAAACACTTGAAATCGTTTAAATTGTGGGCCCTGAATCTATAATCTATGAAAGTTTTTGAATGGAATTATGGAAATTAAACAACTTTTCCATGACATTCTAATTTTTTGGAAAGGGTCTGTATAAGAAGAAATGATTAATAGTGACTCACGCGTGTTTTACAGTTCCTCTGACCGTGCGTCTTTTTCCACTGAAGCCCTTGGTGCAGGTGTCTTTTTTTTTTCCGAGTGAAGAACATAGTTATGGGTAGTTGTTAGCGCTATTTTTTTTCTTCTGGGCCAGAATGTTCTTATAAACAGACATGCAGCCTTCCATTATATTTGAAGACTGTAATGAAGGAAACATCAGAGGGTCCCATTCTTGGGCAGCTCGCTGAAGTTCATTGGCCAAGCGATCGAGTGTTAGTCCATCCTCCTCCTCTTTTTCAACACTTGTGTCTTCACTTGAAACACTTCTTCCTCATCCTCGCTTGGTGACTTCATCAGTCAGCGGTTGTGAGTGGGCATCAATCAGGGCATTCATATCATTAAAGCATTAAAGTCATAGCGTAGACAGTGGGAGTTTTGTCGGGGAGAAAACATGCAAACATGCAGCACTAAAGAGCCACACGGGAAACTTGTGCATGAGAAGTGTTTTTGTTTTGGACTTTTAAGGAAAACTGCACACGGCCGACATCACTCGGACCCCTTGTTAACACGTTGGTGCATGCTGCTGTTGTGATCATGTGGGCTCTATCCGGCCACTGCTGGGTTGAAAGAGGAGTAAAGGAAGCTACAGTATTTTTGTCAAACAACAGAGCCCATCATTGAATCGGAATGGTGGTTTGAGGTTTAATTTGGACCCTGTGTTCAGCAGGTTACTGAGACCGAAACCCACAGCTCTTAGTCTTGCAAATGAGGTAGAGCCAGGGCCAAGCCAGAACAATAGATGCTAACGAGCCAGTATCAGAGTCGTTCATACCCAACTACAGGAAGCTACACTTCCCTTTGATCGGAGGTGCTAATGGCAGGAGAGGATTAGACCACAACTCCTCCCAGGCTTAGTGTAAGGAGCTAATAGGAGGAGTGTGTTGGCACACCAATTCTGCCCACTCTTACTGTATTGTAATGCTAGGCTACCAGCACTTGTTAGTTTGCTGACGAAGCTCTTCGGATGAGGAGCGAAACGTCCGACACCTTCTTCACAGAAGTACAAATGACGTCTCAAGAAGCCTTTCCCTCGATTAAGTAGGGTTTTTTTTTTTTTTTCCGTTGCTGTGGTAGAATCTCGGTCAGGGGTCACCAACGTGGTGCCAACGGGCACCAGGTAGCCCCCCACGACCACATGAGATGCCCGCAAGCCTGCTTTTCATTCAGGTTTCCAGTTCATAATGAAAACAGTAGAAAGAAATGCATTCTGAAATACAAAATGTGAGTTGTGGACACCAGCATTTTGTTCATGTTCTGGTAAAACAAGCATATTTGCTTTTTTGGGTTTAAAATAAGCTCTGAATAATAAATGTTACAAAAATGAGTAGCTCTTGGCCATTTTCATTTTATAAAAGTAGCTCTCACAAGGAAAAACGTTGGTGACCCCTGATCTAGGTTAATACTGCCATGCTATTATTTTGAAGCTTACAGGAAGTCACTGTATTTACACCAATTTTAGCCACCGCTAATAGCCAGTAGCCACCGCAGGAAGTAGTGTCCAGAACAGGAAGTTCCATCCATCCATCTTTTTGTTCAGCAGTGGTTTTGGTCTTGGTTTTGGCCATTTTTGCCCAGTGTCTTTCTTGTTGCCTGTTTTCGGTGAACATTGTCCTCCGCAAAGGCTGCCCTTTTGTCACCGATTCTGTTCATAATTGTCATGGACAGAATCTCTTGCCGCAGCCAAGGCGTCAAGAGAGTCCATTTTGGGGGCCTTACGATCTCGTCTCTGCTATTTGCAGACGATGTGGTCCTGATGGCCTCATCGGGGTGTGAACTTCAGCCCTTACTGGGACCATTTGCATCTGAGTGTGAAGCTTCTGGGATTAGACTCAGAACGTCCAAATCCGAGGCCATGGTTCTCTGTCAGAAAAGGGTGGATCGGTGAATTGTCTGCAGCAATGCAGTCGCTGTACCGGACCGTTGTGGTGAAGACAGAGCTGAGCCGGAAGGCGAAGCTTTCAAATTACCGGTCGATCTAAAGTTCCCACCCTCACCTATGGTCATGAGCTTTGGGTCGTGACCGAAAGAACGAGATCGCAGATACAAGCTGCTGAAATGAGTGTCCTCCGTAGGGTGGCATGACTCACTCTAAGAGACAGGGTGAGGAGCTCAGAGTAGAGCCGCTGCTCCTTCACATGGAGAGGAGCCAGTTGAGGTGGCTCGGGCAGTCCAGATGCCGCCCGGATGCCTCTCTGGTGAGGTGTTCTGGGCATGCCCAGCCAGGAGAAGGCCCCGGGGCAGACCTAAGACATGCTAGAGGGATTATGTCTCACAGCTGGCCTGGGAACGCCTTGGTGTCGTCCCGGTGGAGCTGGAGGAGGTGGTCGGGGATCAGGAAGTCTGGGCTTCCCTACTGAGACTGCTGCCGCCATGACCCGGACCCGGATAAGCGGAGGAAAATGGATGGATGGATGGTCTTTCTTCTGGTGGAGTCATGAACACTGACCTTAACTGAGGCAAGTGAGGCCTGCAGTTCTTTGGATGTTGTTGTGGGGTCTTTTGTGACCTCTTGGATGAGTTGTCACTGCGCTCTTGGGGTCATTTTGGTTGGCCGGCCACTCCTTGGAAGGTTTACCATTGTTCCATGTTTTCTCCATTTGTGCATAATGGCTCTCGCTGTGGTTCACTGGAGTCCCAAAGCTTTAGAAATGCTTTATAACCTTTTTCACACTGATGAATCTCAATTCATCTCAGGTTTTAACTGGGGGGGATAACTTTTTCACACATGGTCATGTGGGTTTGGATTTTTTTTCCTTCCTTGATAAAAAGTTTAATTTAAAAACTGCATTTTGTGTTCAGTTGTTGTGATTGACTAATATTTAAATTTGTTTGATCAGCAACATTAAGTGTGACAAACATGCAACAAAATCATAAATCAGGAAGGGGCAAACACCTTTTCACACCACTTTATTGTGGCTATGATATGGAAACTCCATAACATTGTTATGAACGTTAGCGGCATCAAATGCCCCATGAAGGACGTGTTAGAAATAAATGTGTGTTTTTAATTACAGTATATCTTGAAGGTCATGTGGAATACTGATTGATTTATGCAGAAGGAGCGCTTCATCCAGGTCACTAAGGTGGATGAAGAGGAGAGGAAGAGGCGGGAACAGCAGAAAGTGGAGCGGGAGCAGGTTAGTGGAAAGAACTTTGAATGCGGAATGATCAAAGTGCTTTCTGACTCTTTGTACGGCTTTACGTCCTCCAGGAGGAGCTAAATGATGCCGTGGGCTTCTCCCGGGTCATCCACGCCATCTCCAAGTCTGTGAGTCAGTCGTCCGGTGATCCTCAGACCCTTTTTGAGAAATGGCTGTGTTGTTGATGTTCCCCCACTGAAACACCCTCTCACTCAGAGTAAACTGGTGGTCGGCCACAACATGCTGCTGGATGTGATGCACACCATCCACCAGTTCTACTGCCCCCTGCCCGAGGTACGCACACCTGCTCTGAACTAAAAATGTCTTTTTTGTTTAAAGCAAAGTCGTGTCATTTCTGCATTATTTACCACCCTGCTCTTCTCTCCAGGAGCTTCAAGATTTTAAAGAGGTCACAATGTGTGTTTTCCCCAGGTGAGTTTGTTTGCCTTCATTACAGCAGCTTGCTTGCTTTTTTAAAACGTCTTTTCTTTTTGCATTTGCATGATTTATGCATCTTCTTGCAGGCTTCTGGATACAAAGTTGATGGCTTCCACTCAACCCTTTAAGGTGAACTGCTGCCTGGATCAGCTGGGACATTCATTGGTTCATTTTCTATGCCGCTTGTCCTCACGAGGTTCACAGGGGTATACTTGAGCCTAGGCCAGCTTTGATTTTATATTTAAAGGAGGGACTAAACTGCTTTGATCAGCGATTTTAAATATGTAATAGTGTGTGCCTTGGGACATGTTGGCTATCAAAATTCCCACATATACTGTAATTTCATATTTTCCCCATTAAATTTGTGGCGCCCCCTTCTGGTGGAAAATCATATTTCATGTTCCATTACTGAAACATTCTGCTGATTGTACAGAGTTGCTATTTTGATCCTCCATTCTACTGTAATCATTCAGCTTATTTATACGTTTCAACATTCAGTCTGCATTTTTACCTTCCAACATTTTAAATTCCGCCGTTTTTAGTCAGCTCGTTCAGGAATCCAAGGTTATTGGAACTTCTCCTTAAAAAAATAAATAAATAAATTAAAAAAAAAAAAAACATTTTTAATAATTCAATATGTTCTGTGTCATTTTCGCATGAAAACTGGACAATTTCTATGTCGGCCCCTATTGGTGGAACATGGTACATTTAAAGGAAAAGTACACTTTGTTTTTGGAACTTTGCACACCGTCCACATTTCTTATGAGACATGAACACATCTTTCTTTTTTTTGTGCGTTCTAAAGATATACAAATAGCTAAAAAAGAGGCATTATTATAGTGATTAACATTGTTACGCCCAAGAACTACGTTACTGGCGTAGTGACACCTCGCCACACCAGACTGGCTAGCTATTAGCATGCTAGCAACTGGCTTCACCACACACTCACAATGCCTCAGGACACTAGCAAAAGGTAACGCTACATATTGGAGCTGCCGCCCCTGCTGCTGCGTTTTTTTTTTTGTTTGTTTTAGACGCTAGGTGTAGCGTTCCTTTCTATATTGCTACATGAAATCAATGCACCCAGGAAGGACGTTCCGCTAATGATTCAAATGAGCAAAATACTGTAAGTATTACAGTACATGTTATCATGAATGTACCTGTTACTACATGCTCACAGCATGGACAGAAAACCATAAAACCTTGTTGGAGCTTTTTGGAGGTGTTTTAATAACAGCCTTTCTAGGCGGAATAGGTGTGTCCCATGTGCAGTAATTAGCTGCCTCTTTTCATAATATCTTTTAGAACACACAGAAAAGAAAGACGTGTGTAATTATGCATGTACTGTACATGTGTTGTAAATAATCTGAAAAACAAAGAAAAGAAGTGGATGTTCTTATCACTCACTAACGTAACTCTTACTGCGGAAGTACAATTTGATACATTTAAGTATGCTCGGTAATCACAAAAAAATACATCTACGCTCTAAACATGTGAATTCAACTTACGGTAAATTACTTGGTGTTTTTGAATGCAACTCTTCATGGCTCTGTATATCAAATGTTGTGCTAATAGTAAAGAGACTAGTGTCAGGCAAATACATGTCCAGACGTGTGCTATCTTTTAGCTTCAGTTAATTTTTGGTTGATTTGGAGCTGTTAATACATGCAAATATCTATCTGTCGCTTAACTTTTTGATCATTTATCTTTTGGTCATAAAAAACTGTAAAAATTGGCATATTTCTCACACGGTTACAAATGGTGATTAATCATCATTAATTAGAAAACTGATTTAATTTGATTAAAAATGTTAATCATGTGACAGTCCTAAATTCAACATTTCAGTTCGCTTCAGCATTCACATGCAGTTTCTACTGAAATTGCTTCCAAGTTAATTAGAAACTATTCTATTACTGTATTTAAAAAAATATGTATCTTTTTAATATTTATTTATATTTGAAAATTTTCAATTAAATGTTTAGATTTCCCCCCCCCACATGGTACCATTTTATTAAAAAAAAAACAAAAAAATCCCGCATTTATTTGCCCTTTCCAGTGAAAGTTAATACTGATATCTGGTGTGATGTCTTTTTATAAATAAATAAAACGACAACAAAAGCAATTGCTTTTAAAACAACCAGGGTGGGAGAAGTGAGTCTCTGGTGTTAATATTTCCTGCTGTTCCCTTTCACACAGACTTAAAAATCAATTAATTGCTTTATCTGCTCCAATTGATTGTACTTTTTGTATTATGTTCCAGGACCTAATAAGCAACACCTCTCTGGCTGAGCTGGAGAAGCAGCTGAACGACAGCCCCTTCAAGGCACCTGAAACTGGTGCGTACACACACGGGTGTAAACAACACACAGCCTCCCTTGAAGCGGTAAGTTAACGGTGGTTTTACTATCAGAGGCAGCAGAAGGCTTTCCCAGCTACAACACGGCCAAGGAGCAGCTGCACGAGGCCGGCTACGACGCCTACATCACAGGCCGCTGCTTCATCTCCATGGCCAACTTCCTGGGTAGTCAACTCATTCACATGTTCCAACAAAAACATCCATCTCTCAAATGAAACCAAATGTAACTTGTTCCCCTTTTCAGGCTCCTTCCTGACTCCCCCCAAAGCGTACGTCTCTGCTCGCTCCAAGCTCATCGAGCCTTTCTACAACAAGTAAGTGTCGTGTCGCTCCGCTTGTCATCACCGTGCTCCTCCAGCCTTGTTTATCTCCGTGTTTCTCCATTCAAGGCTCTTCCTGATGAGAATCATTGATATTCCCTACCTCAACATCACAGGACCAGATTGTGAGTATTTCAACATCCCGCAGCAAAATAGTTTATTACTTCATGAAACGCGTACCAGACTGCACTGCTGGTGTAAAAAGATGTCCAGGGTGGGGAGGCAGCATATAGACATCGTCACTCATAAACACTTCTTCAGTGGCACTGCTAAAATACATTTCCCAGGAGGCCATGCTGTTTCCTGACTGAGACCCTTTTTGGAATGTGTTCTGTGTGTACAGTAGATCTCCGCTATATAACCAAAAAAAACATTAAAAATGGAGTTTACACATACAGTAAACAGGTATAGGCATACACGTCAAACTTAGGCCCGGAACTGTTTGGACGATATCACAGAGTTGGCCTGCCTCGTGGATCTTATCAAAGGGCTTGCAGTGATTGGCGTAATTCAGTGCTGCCACTGATATAAACTATTCCTCTGACAATTATAAGAGTGGAAACAATATTGTGTATAGCATGAAATTCACAACCATTCTTACAAGGGTTATTAATAATATTCTGACCCAAAGACAAAATAATTGAATTGTACGCGACTAAAAATGGCAGCACTTTAACTATTAGACCCTGTCTGGACAAAATAACACCTTTTTAAAGAGGCATAAGACACTCAAAAGTGATCATTTTAACTATAGCAAAGCATGCTGAGAAATGCGCAATCTGCCCATTTGGCAGCTGCAAACTCTTCCCGGTTATACTTTCACGGATTGTGACGTTTTTGTGTCGATATAAAATAGTGTAGCTTTTGCCCGGGCATTTGGGGAATGACGAAGAGGTGGTCCATCAACAATCACTTTATTGAAATGAACAACCACGCCAGAACAATCGTAGTCTTATATCCGCAGATCAGAAAGTACAAATTTCAAGCAGGAATGAACAGACACGAAAAGGCGCACATTTCCCCCAGATCCATGTTAAAACAAACAAACAAAAAAAAGTCCATGCACACAAGTGAAGTTTGGAAAAAAATGTATGTCAACATAAAAACACATTCACCAGCTGTCTTGCGCATTTTGTCCCAACCTGAAAAGGCAAAGTTCGGGGGGTTGGGGTGGGGGTTAATGTCCAGTTCCGCCTACAACCTTAGTAGGGTTGGAATTTTGGCTCCCTGTGCGATTGATGGTATACAGTAGCGTTGAACATCATGTCTTACCAAAACTTCTCCTTGCTGGAAGATGTTGAGTGAGTGTACTTGAGACTGCGCCCTCTGCTGGATTCATAGCTGCAGTACTTCCTACCCTCTGTAAATGGTGCCATCAAAGCACTTTCTATTCAAATGACCATAAAATAATAGTCGTCTCTCGCTACATTGTGCCCTGACTCTTTTGCATTTTTTTTTCAAAAATTAATAAATGATCACTGTATTGTGGTTGAATATGGTCTATTAGTTTTTTAAAAAATGCATATTTCAGCAAATTGTACATATTCGTGGCCTAAATTAAGCATTTTCATGCATAATAATGGCTTGATGAAGTATAAGGCACTGAAGAAAGGTGACATGACGTGACTTGTGAGCCTTTTAAGAAGCAGAGCCTGGGAAGTAGTGATGTTGACCGTTAACTGAGTGCTGGCAGCAGTTAAGCAGTGTAGAGCAGGGGTGCCCATTAAATCGATCGTGTAAATGTGACTTTGTAGATGTCATATGACATGAGTCAGCTGACATTGAGCTCCATTCCTGCTTTGCTCTTGCTCCCCGGCGGCCTTTCAAGCTACACACGGAGATGCAACTTTCATCTTTATTCCTGAACTCCACTACAGAAATCAATGTTTTCTACACTTCCACTGCTTAAACTACACTCAACAAAAATATAAACGCAACACTTTTGTTTTTTGCTCCCATTTTTTATGAGATGAACTCAAAGATGTAAAACTTGTTCCACATCCACAACATCAGCATTTCCCTCCAATATTGTTGACAAATGTGTCTAAATGTGTGATAGTGAGCACTTCTCATCCATCCCACCTCACAGGTGTGCCTTAGACTGCCCACAATAAAAGGCCACTCTGAAATGTGCAGTTTTGTTTTATTGAGGGGGGGTGCTCTGGGGACTCAGAAAAGCAGTGAGTATCCGGTGTGACCACCATTTGCCTCATGCAGTGCAACACATCTCTTGGCATAGAGTTGATCAGGTTGTGGATTGTGGCCTGTGGAATGTTGGTCCACTCCTCTTCAGTGGCTGTGCCAAGTTGCTGGATATTGGCGGGAACTGGTACACGCTGTCGTCTGCGCCGATCCAGAGCATCCCACACATGCTCAATGGGTGATATTTCTGGTGAGTATGCTGGCCATGCAAGAACTGGGACGTTTTTGGCTTCCAAGAATTGTGTACAGATCCTTGCAACAGGGGGCCGTGCATTATCCTGATGCAACATGAGGTGATGGATGTACTGCCAAATTCTCTGAAAAGCCTTTGGAGACGCTTATGGTAGAGAAATGAACATTCAATACACGAGCAACATCTCTGGTTGACATTCCTGCTGTCAGCATGCCAATTGCACGCTCCCTCAAATCTTACCACATCTGTGGCATTGTGTTGTGTGGTAAAAGTACACATTTCAGAGTGGCCTTTTATTGTGGGCAGTCTAAGGCACACCTGGGCACTAATCATGGTGTCTAATCAGCATCTTGATATGGCACACCTGTGAGGTGGGATGGATGATCTCAGCAAAGGAGAAGTGCTCACTATCACACATTTAGACACATTTGTCAACAATATTGGAGAGAAATGCTGATATTGTGGATGTGGAACAAGTTTTACATCTTTGAGTTCATCTTATAAAAAATGAGAGCAAAAACAAAAGTGTTGCGTTTATATTTTTGTTGAGTGTATTTTTTCATGATGAAATGGAAAATGTACCCGTTGCTGAAACCTTTTTAATATGTTGCCTTGACATCGGCCGCATTGTCTTTGTATAACCATTTTCAATTTTTGTATATAAAGTAGCTCGCAGGTTGAAAAAGTGTGAACACCCCTGGTGTAGAGTGGCCGACAGCAGCTGCTGTGTGAATGTTCACTGCACGTGTTCTCTGCTTGTTAATAAAGCCATCAAAGTGCATCGTGAGTCAGTGACAGTAGAGTAGTATTCTGCATTGGTCTCTTAAGTGTAACATGACGTTGATGACACAATAGCCACCAGAAGCGCGCTGTCTTTGATAATGTACAAGTATAAGTCTGTCTTACCTTATTTATGTATAAGATGCCTTCTTTTCTATTATTATGTCTACTGTATTGGGTAATAGGAGCATAAAGGTGACTATAGGGGTGTTATTTCATGTTTAGACGCCTCTAATGTTTAAAAAGGGTATTTAGACGGTCAGAAACAGGTTTTTTTTAAGCTCCAACTACAAAAATATTCAATTTATTAATATTGAATCCTACTTAGCTGAAATCCACTTATCGTGGTCGGGTCTGGACCCAAGTTACCACCATAAACAAGGAATTACTGTAATAATAATACAAAAAAACAAGTATAAAGCTAATTCTGTCCACTAAATGGGAGGAAAACCCCTCCTCCAACGTGTTAAGATCTTAGAGCTTTGTATTGATGAGTGGTTCTAATGGACCATCCCCCTCCCCCCAGTGCAACCAAAACGAGACAACGTCCTCTATGTCACTTTCCCTAAAGAATGGAAGACCAGTGACCTCTACCAGCTCTTTAGTGCCTTCGGTAAGAGTCCCTCCATACTGTTGGGAATTGTAAGTCATCTGTGTGTTGCTTACCTTCCTTTCTGTCCACTCAGGTAACATACAGGTGTCATGGATGGACGACACCTCCGCCTTTGTTTCCCTCAGTCAAACAGACCAGGTGCAGATAGGTGAGGATGTTGTCTATACAGTAAGGGTCTTTCATAATTGGAGCGAGGCTCTTGTTGCCTGAACAGTTAATTTTAATCGTATTAATATTGGAGTGCGTGAGAAGGGGATCATTCATCTACTAACAAGTATGCTACATAACACCACCGCAAGAGTTGAAAAGGAGCGTATGTGCGGCTATGTTGTCATGGCACGCCAGCATTTTATGCACCCCTGTGGTTTTTGACGTAGGATTTTTTTAAAAATCTGATTTACAGGAGGCCACAGCTGTTAAGTACTTTTTCTTTTTTTTTTTTTAACCCAGCACTAATTTGTATACTACGCACCCAGCAAATGTAAGAGGTAGAGGCGGTTCTTTGACGAGAAGCGTTAGCTGCAGTCACGTGAGGTTGTGCCATGACGCTGTTTTTACTGTCCAGCCATGAACACTAGCCGCTACGCAGAGAGCTACAGGATCCAGACGTACGCCGATTACATCCAGGGCAAGCAGCAGGATAAAGACAAGCTGGCTCACTCTTCCAAATCCTGGACGGAGGATGGCTGGGTGAAGCCTCACTATGCCGCCTCCGCTGCTTCTGCCGGCTTTGGATACTCAAGGTACAGAACCCCCCCAGTAGCCTCTGCTGGTATGTGCATCACATTCATGCTCCCGTCTTTGTCCCAGGTCCCTGAGGAAGCGCAGCATCAGTCCCATTCAGCCGGAACAAGGAAGCGGTGAGGCCGCTGCAGTAGACGGCTGGAGTCACTACTCGTATTCCGACAGCACCGGAAGCAAGAAGATGAAAACTGACGGTGTGTGTTCGTCGTTCTACTAGCCTGCTAGCATAAAGCACATGAAGCTGTGTTTTAGCAGCCCAAAAGAGGCCACTGTCACAAGTTAAAGGGAAGAAATAAAAATAATCACTTCCTACACTGGCAATGTGGTCAGCAGTGTTGGCCAAATTACGAGCGGTGTCCCGATCTGATATTGATATCAGATATGCATCTGATAGCCAGGAAAGCGGTATTGGATTATATGGGCCTGTATCTAAAATTTGCGATACTGGCACTCTGACACAAGCAGTCCATTCCAATCTCTGCGCCAGCACTTCTATCCAGCATGCAGGACCCACGTGATCACACAGCAGCGTGCGCTAACGTGTTTAGCGAGGAGTAGCAACGATGTACGTTGCAGCCGAGTGCAACACTTGGCATGCACAAGTTTCCCGTGGTGGCACAGAACCGGGGAAGATTAACACGACCAACCTCATCTCATATTTCAAGAAGGATTTTCACAACACCGTGGCTTCCTGAAACATCAACCACTGTTTGCCAAAGGAAGGCAAAAAGTCACTGGCTGGAAGAGAAAAGAGCCAGCCCCTGTCGGTGGTGAGCAACGTCTGCTTTAAACGCTTCATTCAACACGTCCAACCTTGCTACATGATGCCTAATGTGGATAAAACTATACACCACAAGCATCAACAAGTAAATGGATCGTTTTTTTCATAGCTACTATTTGTGGCTATTCTGTTTTGAATACTCACTTGCTCAAACCTTTTCTAATGTTCCACACTGCTAAATAAGCCTGGATATCTGTATCGGCCGATATTCAAGGTGGCATCGGATAGGAAGTGAACACGCCTACAAATTACTTTTAAAAGAAAATTGGTCATAGTTACTTGTTTTCCCGCCCCAAAAAGTAAACAGTGACTCCTTCATTGTGACCAGGGAGAGTAATTATTGCATCACCTCAAATATGTCAAAGAGTTGAGATGCACCTTTTGAAGTGGCGTGTGCCGTTTACGCGGTTCATGAGATTAAGACTGTCGGCTGAGCTCGTGACTTGCAGGTCTCTACCAAAACCATAGTGAGTGAGCAATCACAACGCTCTCGACTAGCGTGGTGGAAGTAGCTCGCCACGTCTCACTGCGTTGGAAACGAAACAAACGGTACTGGCAGGAAGTAACATTACAACATTAACTGCCATAAAAAACTAAGGTAACTACTGCCGCCATAGTTGTATGACATCTTTGAAGTGTTTAGTCGGATCTCGTATGGGTGGCGTTCCGTTCCACTTTATGTGGGAATATGAACTTAGTGTGTGCGCTGCAATTGTTTTGCAGACGTCGTGGAGAGCAAGACGTCAGAGGGATGGCTAAAGACCACGTAAG
Source organism: Dunckerocampus dactyliophorus (assembly GCF_027744805.1). Classification (NCBI taxonomy): domain Eukaryota; kingdom Metazoa; phylum Chordata; class Actinopteri; order Syngnathiformes; family Syngnathidae; genus Dunckerocampus; species Dunckerocampus dactyliophorus. The sequence goes on from NC_072824.1 coordinate 3,460,444, forward strand.
ATCAATCATATTTTCCTCTCTCATTGTCTTCAGCGCCATCTTGTCTCCTGCTGTCACATTCACTGTGTCTTTGTGCGTTTGAACCGTGCAGGGAGGCGTCTGCGTCCCCCAGGTCAAGTCTCGTCCCTGAGGGGGACCGTCTCGAGGCGCCAGATGCGGCAAAAGATGCCGAGGGGACCCTCACCTGGCAACAGGCCGCCACTGTACCTGGACACATAAGTCAAAAGACCAAGAAGAAGTCTGAAGGTATGTTTTTGCAGACCTGCCAAAATATACACAATTTTTCACACCATATGCACCTCCAAGAAATCCTGGAGATGCGGCAACGTGAGTGTAGAGGTTGGGATTGGTGGACTTGTAGTACATTATCCACCTGCTCCGATTTTGGGATCAACATTTGTTATATATATATATATATATATATATATACACTGCTCAAAAAAAATTGAAGGAACATTTCGAAAACACATCAGATCTAAACTGGGGGAAAAATGATCTTCAATATCTTTCCTGATAATAAGTGGGTGATGTATTAGTAACAAAATGATGCCACATAATTTGATAGAAATGAAAATGATCACCCTATAGAGGGGGGAAATCAAAGACACCCCAAAATGAAAGTGAAAAAATGATGCAGCAGACTGGTCCATTTAGCTAAAATGTCATTGTAGCAACTCAAAATGATTCTCAGTAGTTTGTGTGGCCCCCACGTGCTTGTACGCATGCCTGACAACGTCGGGGCATGCTCCTAATGAGACTACGGATGGTGTCCTGGGGGATCTCCTCCCAGATCTGGACCAGGGCATCACTGCGGTACCTGGACGCATGGAGGAGATTCCAGGAGACAGGTAGTTACTCCAGGAGAGCTGGACAGGGCCGTAGAAGGTCCTTCAACCCTCAGCAGGATCGGTATCTGCTCCTTTGTGCAAGGAGGAACAGGATGAGCACTGCCAGAGCCCTACAAAATGACCTCCAGCAGGCCACTGGTGTGAATGTTTCTGACCAAACAATCAGAAACAGGCTCCATGAGGGTGGCCTGAGGGCCCGACGTCCTGTAGTGGGCCCTGTGCTCACTGCCCAGCACCGTAGAGCTGGATTGGCATTTGCCATAGACCACCAGAATTGGCAACTACACCACTGGTGCCCTGTGCTCTTCCCTGATGAGAGCAAGTTCAACCTGAGCACATGCGACAGACGTGAAAGGGTCTGGAGATGCCGTGGAGAAGGGAGACCCATTTTGTCTCCCTTGGTCAATATCTGACTGCATATAGCAGCCAAATTACCAACTCAAGTAGATGCTTTATGCACGAAAAAGTTTAGTTTTTCAATCAATGAAGCCGTCGTGTGTAGACTTTAATTACTGAGTCCTAACTCAGTAACAATCATTCACAAGATCCACACAAACTGTCAGTTGTTCCACATAAAAAAGCAGTCTTCTTTTGAGCTTGCTATTTCCTGGTCAAACATGTAACTTTAAGAGCATTTGCACCAAAACATTACCGCAAATTAGGCTGGGAACAGGACGTGCTCCCAGCGACGCCACAATAAAAAAAAAAAACATACGCTAGCATGCATGCAGCAGCGGGAGCAAAACTGAGTTTGGTTGTACTTAATTGAAGTATTTTAGAATGCACTCACGTTATTTTTCATCAATCGTCATCCACAAATCCATCAAAGTCCTCATCTTCTGTATTCGACACAAAAAAAGCCGTCTTCTTTTCCGTTCGCTACTAGTCTGTTAACTTGTCAGTGTTATTCAGCTCCGAAGCAAAGAAGGAAACTTCTCCTGTTGCTTCTGCCAACTTTATTTCTTGAACGCGGCCACCAGACAGCAGCTCAGAACACACACACATCTCTCAGCATCGTCTTTCAAGCCCCACTACATAGCTGTCCAGCCAATGCCTGTAACAAGTGACACCGTTTATTTCCTGGTGTGCACTGGTCAATACTGTAATGCCGCTTGTTGTGGGGAAGGAGAGACTCACGTCGCCGATGCACTTTCATGGCTTTATTAACAGCGGAGAACACTGCAGGACTTTACATCCACGCCAACATAAACACACTTCCCAACTCTCTCCAAACTCACAGCTAGCACTGAGCCTAGCTCTCCTGCTCGGGACGCCCACCGTCACTTCCCGTCACTTCCTGATGAACTAAAGCTGTAATGACACTCTGCCGTATAAAAAGTAAAATATAAAAAACAAGCGTAAGACATTACTAGCACAGCTTTGTTCTGTGGGTGGTGGATATATTCTATCAGTTATTATTAAGCCTCTAGCTTCCTTTTAGTAAGTAAAAACCTTGGCTATGATTGCACTACATTGTCATGTAGACCTACAAAGTACACTTGGAAGAACAAGAGGTCAATAAATGTATTGCAACTGATGTGAAACTGATGAGGGGTAGGATTAAATAAGCTTTGCTTCTTCCTACTCCTTTTTGGACATGCAAAATTGTGAATTGTACTATGTGATGTGCTACTGTTTGACTCATGCATGTTCAGGATTAAAACCATGAACCATGATAATAACAAGCCTAGTAGTGCTGTACAACTTTTATCCACAGTCCGCAGTGCCCTCCACTGGTCAACATTATTATTATTATTATTTATTATTATTATTATTATTTCTCCCTCTAGTGGCCGCTATAGACAAGTTTGACTGTATATATATGTGTGTATGTGTGTATATGTATATATGTGTATATGTATATATATGTATATATGTGTATATATATGTATATGAATGTGTGTGTATATATATATATATGTATACTGTATGAATGTATGTGTATATGTATATGAATGTATGTGTATATATATTATATATATATGTGTGTGTGTGTATATATATATATATATATATATATATATATATATATATGAGAGAGCAAACATTAAATGAACCGTGTCAAGGTTTGTTTTTTGTATAAAACATTAAAATAAAATTAAACAAAAAAACTTAAAGCAAAAGGCATAAGTAACAAGAAAAAATTGTTCAATTAAAATTTGATTGATTAATCACTGTTTAAAAATGAATCATGATCGCCACCATTTGTTTAAAATATGCCCATTTTTGCTGTATTTTATGAACAGATCAATGACAGGAAATGATTCAGTACCAGTATATTGAACATATTGCATTTTCAATAACTGCTCCAAATGAACCCAAGTCATAAAGGTTGGCAGGTCTGCTTTTCAGTGTGAAGGCTTAATTTTTATTTTTTTTTTTGCTTGGGTTTGTGATTTTTGTTTGGTTGAAAAAATGAATGATTGGTGTTTGGATGGCTGCAATGGGGTTTTCTGCTGCCCCTATGTGGCGTATGTTGAATAGGATAAACAGCTGGCTGATTGGACCCCATTTACTCAATTCTTTCCCGCAATGTTATAAATATTAGATGTGGTTCTTGTTCTCATGTGTTCGTATTTGTATGTGTTTTGTTCAGCTGCTGGAACGTCATCGCTCTTTGAAGTTCCCGAGGTGTGGTAGCAGGAAGTGGGGAGAAATCAAGCCGTCACCGCCGCCGCTGCTGCTCACGATCCCTTCTTTCCAAAGCACTTGGGACTCTTCTGCGAGGTCTTTCCATAACTGGGAGCAGCAGGTGTGGACTACTACCACGACTCAAACAACCCAAGCCATATGTGACAAGTCTTCTGGTTTGCAACACTTTAAACACACAATCTTGAATTGAAAAAAACGTTTTTCAAGTTATTTTATATGAGACCTGTTAATACTGCAATCGAGCGCCACAGCCACGCTGGAGTCTTTTTAATGGCGTCATCACCTCTGATTCACGGTATATTTTAGTGTGTGAGTGTGTGAAAGATGCGTGTTCACGTATGTTAATTCCATAAGCTGCCACTCAACAGGTTCTGTAGTTTACAACACATCAGGGTTCATAACGTGTATTAGGAAAAAAAAAATGCTTTTTTTTTTTAAGTGTAAAATGATCAACTTCTGTTTTAGCCAGCATATATATATATAAAATGTGTCAACAATAATGTGATAATTTATTACAGCTGTAATTGGACCCTTCAGGAGGTGCTTCTGTTTGTTTTTGTACAGATGTTTGATTTTGTAACCAGTGTCTATTGTAAATGTTTTTTTTCTTTTTGTAATAAGGTTAAAAATGGAGAAAAAAATATCTCCTTGAAAAGGGGGGAAAAAATTAAAGAATTTTCTTACTATCCCTGCTTGTGCTTTGTGTGCATAAATACTGGTGTATTTATGCTGTAATAACCTGATTATATTGTTGCATATGTTATGTTTTAAATATTTTATAATTTAATACATCAACATAATTATGTTTTCGTGCTTATATTAAAAGTAATGATTTGTTTTAAATAGATTTATGTACTATAAAGGGTTTTATGAGAAAAATGTTGATGCTGTACTTCCGGGTAGTTTGTGTTGCCTAAATGAACATCGAAGAAGAGAGCTAATCAATCACTGAAATCGTTTTGGGCAGCTACATATTGTAAAATTACTAGTTTTGCGTTTTATATTTAATGGTTTTCTTTTGCGGATAAAACTTTGTACGCATTAATTAGCACTCAAACGTGTTATTTTTGGGACCGTTTATCGCTTGTAGCCATGTACTATCCAGCTTGATTGCTAACAGGACGCCGCGTTTTCCACCCCCCCCGGACGTCACGAGAGGGGGCGGGACTACCATTAATTCGATGGAGGATTGCACCTGTGAATGAGTACTCTGAATGGATTTACTGTTAGTCTGTTTTACCATTTGGAAACTTTAAAGTTGTTTATAAAGACGCTGAAGTTGGCTTCTGATTTGGCACGAGTGACGTAATGCGTAGTGCGAGTGTTTGTCCTGATGGTATGTTTTTTTGTGACACTTGTCAAAACATTTTAGCCATTTTAGGTAAGGCGTTGCCTTTACGTGACACTCACTACTGTATTTGTGAAGGTTTTATTTGTGTAAATGCAGTAAAGGCACATTTAGATGGTTTTTTTAGCACCTAGTCCATATTAGACCTGGTCCACTTTGAAAAACATTATATTTAGACATCTTAAATCTGGACTGGATTAATCTACAGACCCCAAAGGTTATGATTTGTGAAACCTTTATTCTATTTGTGAAAATGGCACATTTGCGCATTTTTTTCAGCATCTTGGCCATAATAGACCTGGTCCAGGAGCCTTAACTCAATTTTCCTGGGGCCGCTGGACGTAGAGTCTCAGTGAGGCTGGGTTGCATCAACCAAGCTGGTGTGTGTCATTAAGTGTGATAAAAATGTGTTGCTTTGTGGTCTGCAGATTGATCCAATCTAATTTAGTAGATTTTCAAAGTGGATCAGGTCTAATACAGTAACATAGTGCTTCTTGAGACAAACACAGCTCATTAGCATTAAAGCTACACACACACACCAGTAAGAAAAGACCATTTCATTTTACAACAATGCGACACTGTTTGTCCAAGCGTTTGTGCATTATTCCAAGACAGAATTTGTCATAAATGTATATAAAAACATGTCGATTCAGTCGATTTTCACGTTTCAGTTTCACAGTTCCATTCCGGAGGTTCTGATGACTTTTGCTTGAACTCCAAGAAGCACAAACCAGGCGAAGAGTTGAGAGCACTGAAGAAAGAGAGGGGGGGGGGGATACTTTAAAAAAAAAGTAACAATACAAAATGTGAGTGCAGACGCTGCAGTCCTGACCTGGGATTTGGAAGCAGAAGCACCACAGACAAGGTGCATTCTGGGAGAGAAATGAAGACTTTCCCCAGGCGGCGGTCAAGCTTCTTCATCATGTGCTCCATCTCCACCTCCTGCACATAAAACAAAGAATTCTTGCTACATTCCACTGTCAAAGTCAAGCAACTCTCTCAGCTCTCACGGACAGAGCAGTCTGCCCCCTGGTGGCTGTGTAGAGGATCCTTGCCTTTTGTGTTCTGGTTAGAAAAAATACCGATATTTCACAACCAAGGGGAGAAAAACTGGCACTGTTGGAATAAAAAAAAACAATTTTTACATGCTCATTGTCGTCGTCAGCAACCCATGAAGTCATGTGGGGCGGAGTCAGCGCTGGACAGACAAGAAAGTTTTCCCTCCAGAGTTCCTCCGAAGAGCTGAGGGCCGCATGTTTCCCTTCTGGACTCGCAAACTCTGTTAAAAACAAGCAAACAGTACGCCTTGCTTAATATAAGAGCACCATGTTTGTGGCGCCACCACAAATACTGGCAGATTTGGCACTACCTGTTTGCCCCCGCCCATACTCACATTAGTACTCATCTGCCAGAGAATAAGAAGACGTAGCAGGAGGGACCAGCCTTGCCAACTTAGCTACTTTCTCACTATATTTAGCGAGTAATCAGACCGCTTTGGAGATACTCTTTTTCAGAAAAAAGCACCTAGCGACAAATCTATGGAAGAGACTTTTTGCATCTCTGACATGAAAGCACATGCAGTCATCCCTCGTTTACGACGGTTCATCAGTTCCAGACCCAACTGTGATCAATGAATTTCCGCAAAGGAGTATTTCTTATCTATAAATTTCATAATTTTGGCATAATTATGGCACCAGCTTCTAAATACGCGTTTTAATATTATTAGAGCCCTCTAGACATGAAATAACACCCCTATAGTCACCTTTACACTCCTATTATACAATACAGTAGACATAAGAGAAAATGAGACATACAAGACATTAAAAGTCCATTACCACCTTCTAAATACGATTTTTAACATTATTAGAGCCCTCTAGACAGAAATAACACCCAGGATAGGATAGTCACCTTTACACTCCTATTACCCAATATAATAGACATAAGACATAATATAGACTCACATGCATTAGCATTAGTTAGCACTGGGCGAGTTCCTTGTGACTTTTTTTTTAGTTCCTGTTCTGTACAGTACTTCCTGTGGTGGCTAGTGTCTCATCAATGTCACATTACTGACACCTACTGACCGATGTACAATCACATCTTGGAATGTGTCTTCTGAATGCCTTATATTTGCATTTTACTTAACTTAACCATTTTTAAGCTGGAAAATGGTTTCTTTAGGCCAAAAATTTGCTTTGAAATGTATCTTTTTGGACAAATAATAGCCCGTGTTCAACCACAAAACGTTATTTTTGCAAAACCGTGATAGAGTGAAGCGATATTTGAAGTGCCAAGTGGCGAGGGATGACTGCATCGCTCTTCTCAGCGAGCAGCGAGTGCTGCTGTGGGCCCCTCCCCCATCTGAAAGGCAGCTCTGTCTTGTTTGTGACATTTTTTGAGACAAAACGAGCCGACGGAAGACAGTTAATGTGTTGCTGAACATAATTGTTTTTAACTTTTTGCTAAGACGTCTGGGCCAATTATGCAACTTTGCTGATTCCATCACCCCCCCCCCCCCCCCCCCCCCCCCCCCCCCCAAAAAAAAAAACTGGCCACAGTTTGACCCTGGAGCAGATAATTTTCTATGGGGGGGGGAATGTTTTTCCACATCCAAAAGGACTCACATCGCCTCTTTTTGGCTTTGAATACTCACGTATGCACGCGTGTCTTGCACGTCTTCCAGGTTTAGCCTTGGCAAAGATTCCTTCCACAGCTCCAAAGCGGCCGAACCTCTGCGCGAGCGTTTCCTCGCTCAGCTCAAACGTGTTGGCAGGAAGTGACGTGGATGCGCAGCTGTTCACCTCTGCGCGCTCGGCGTCCTTCGTGTGTCCGTTGCGCTTGGCCGAGACGCTGCGGGCCAAGAGGGGCTTGAGTTTGACCACGTAGAGTCGTCGCGTGTTGAGCACGTCGCTCATCAGCGCATTGAGAATCACGTCAAAATCCAGCGTGGACTCGTTGACTGGCCTCTGCACCTGGAAGACGCAGTCACCTTCAGTGGCTGTTTTACATGTTGCTAGGCTCAGTAATACATGGAATTACCAGGGTTGTAAACGATAATTGACAGGCATCGGTATCAGCCTCCTGGATGGATGAGAGTCAGCCATAAATCCTTGATGAGTGGAATGTAGGGACGTGCACCGGGTATCGCCAGACTAGCAACCAGTTGACAGTACGTCTCTTAAACAACGTGAGAGGCTGGGATACAGGCAATCACGAAAGCTCTGCAGCTTATTACAGCCATCTCATTGATCTCATTTATGATGTGTTGTGTAAAACTATGACAGGAACAACATCAAATTAAAAGCACTAAATGAATACAGCGCCACCATCCACCGCTAGCCTGCCTGGACTTTGTTTTTCAGAGAGGTTGTGTACCACAAATATACACATTAGCACTCAATAAGGTCATCAATCTTACCTTTATGCATTCCCACATAGTGTCAGCATTTGGGAGCCAATATGAGGTGAAAGAAAAAGGGTTAAAACACAGGATAGTAGTCTATCTGTGCAGCGTGGGAGAACGTTAAATGGTGCGTTCAAGGACTGTCCAACAAAGTGGAACAAGTCCCCACTTGCATTAAACATGCAGACTTCTAGCTGTATATTATTTTTGGAATAAAATATTGTCCCATATTTCCAAAATTGATATCCATTTACTTGATATTTGATGTAGTTATTTACCAAAAAAAATATTTTCAGTGTTGTTTTTTATCATTGCGTCTGAACGTTTTGGGGAACGTTGGGGACCCCTGCCTTCCAGCAGGCTTGAGGATATGATTTTACACAATTTTATACAATTGGCTTCTTTATTTAATAAGATACATCCACAAATGTGACCGTTGAATCGTATCATTTGTACACAGTATCAAATCATCCTGTTTGTAACATGTATGCTTTTTTGAATTGTATATACCTGTAGATGCGTATGGAAGCGTCTGCCACAGACAGATTTACACCCCTGGTAATTGCATGAGTCAATAAAAGTGGGCATATCGTCAGTCACAACCAAGATAACTGGGTGACTGGACGTCCACTGCACTCCAACAACACAATACCAATCAATGGTGATCACAAATAGAGACTAGAGAGGACAGGTAGAGACACATCACCACCTGGTGGGTGACTTCTTTGCATCTTTTACCTTCATGGTGTGTCCCTGCACTTGGATGCCGTTCAAAGTTTGCAGTGCCAGCACGGCTCCCTCCAGCAGCTTGAACTCCACCAAGGCATGAACCTGCACAGCAAACATCACCAAGATGTCAGCAGGGCAAACACAACGAAGACCCCCGCATTGTGGGCCAACGCCCTTTACGCAGGACAAGAACCTGGAAGAAAGGTGGTTGGACCCCACCTGGAACAGGCTGTGTGAAAGGAGCTTGGGACCTAAGCGTACCCTGTGTGTCGTATTCAGCATTTTCACGCTCAGGACGTGACCACAGCAGCGGAACAGTCGCCTCACTTCTCTCTCGGAGAAGCCTACAGGAAGTGGACCGGCAAAGAGCAGACACATGTCCCGAAGGTGTGCGCTCACCTGCAAGACCATGACACACACTGTGAGCAGGACACACACACACACACAAACCCATCGCTCAAGTCGTCACCTTGTGGTGCAGGTCAGGAGGCAGGTCCCGGGACCGCTTAGAGAGAGAAGACAGGTGGAGCACGGAGAAGAAGGGAACCTTGTCCAGCCTCCTGAAAGAGGCCACCACCTGGAGGGAACAAGAATGGATTTTCATTCCTCGGGACACTAACAGGCGCAGACACAAAATCCAAGAGGAAAGATGTCCTCCGCCCCCATCCCCGCCTACTGCCATTCAAAGACCATGTACCGTAAATTCCAGTGTATAAGCTGCACCCACTAAATTTAGAGGAAAAAACAGATTTGTTCTTTGATAATATGATTTATACTTTATGGCTTGTGGGACTCCTGAATATACGATTTTTTTAAACTTTTAAGAAGATGTTTTTTTTCCCCCGAACTGTGCAAAACCACGTTAGACAAAACACGGCTACGTGCAAGTACACGGCTAATTAAACATTGCAGCTAGAAACACTTCAAAACAGTACACGGCTACGGTAGCTTAACAGCGTCCAGTGCGTGTAACATAAATAACAGTAGCCGACCACAAAAGTCATTCATCGCCGTCATCTTGGGAACTAAAACCACTAAAGGTCTACTTCTTCCGTGTCAGAATCGAACAGCGTCATAATTCCTTCGTCACACAAGTAGCTGATCTCTCTGTCTCTCTCTTTGGGTGTCGCGCTCAGTATCCTCCTCATCCAGTATCGTTGTTTGAGTGTATAACCACCAGTTTGTAACTGTTTCCTCGTAGTTGGAAAGGAAGTTGTTGACACAAAGTGGTGCGTGCCCTGATGGATCTTCCTGTTCGTCTCCTAAATCTGAGATGGTCTATGGCAGAGGTGTGCAACCTTTTTGACTCGTGGGCCACATTGGGTTAAAAAATTTGGCAGAGGGGCCGTCTGTTTTGTATGTCAGTGGCATCAAGCAGAATGACATACTTGCTCACGGTGCAACAAAACTAAAACACAACACATCCACACCAAGTTGACGCATCACAGAAATCAACAACTAAGCGCTAAACGTAACACGTAACAAAAAACTGTTGGTTCCAAATGCCTGCAAGGCATGCTGGGTAGTCCAGGTGCAACAACGATATGAACTATGAACAATAAAACATCAGATATCGAGAGTATGCTAGCTCCTCCTTGTTTACTTCTCTGACGACCCCCCCAACATTTTGCAATCAGGCAAAAATGCGACAAACAAGGCAAAATGTTGAGAGAAAGTACCACAAGCTCAAGCTATGGGTGTTTTTTTGGCATGGGTATTGCTCATAGATATGTTTGTATGTCCACATGGTGCAGTAGGTAGGTTACTTTGTGCGTCGTGTGTGTTGACGTGTTGTGTTGTTGGGATGGCTTTTTTGTACAAGCTACAGATAGCACCTGACTATTTTGGTGACCCAAGCCTGCCACAATGGCACTGCAAGTCATGTTGCTGGCAACACTTTCCATGTTAAAAGGTTTGAAAGAAGGAATTTGGAAATCCGCGGTGGGCCGAATTAAGACGCTTTGCGGGCCTGCAGTGGCCCGCGGGCCGCACTTTGTCTACCAATGGTCTATGGTCTATCTATAAAATCTTCAGTCTTCTGTTCGGTGGCGATTGCTTTGGCTTTTAGTCGGATCTGCACAGTGGAAACATCTCGGCCATCTGCTCTTTGTGTATTCATCCAGTCTTCAAGCACGTCCTCTACTTCAGGCCACCTGCTCTTCTTGCCTCTTTTGCTTTGTGTCAGCTTTTCACGTTGACGTCTCAAACGTCTGATCATACATCAATTTATACTGAGCTTAGGCGAGGCAGCCGTGTTTCCTACACTGACAGCCAAATCGATCGCCTTTAACTTGAAAGAGGTACCATATGTGTTTCGTCGCATGTTTTCCATGATGGAAGAGTGTGACTACCGGGTTGTCACTGCGCATGTGCAGAACGCGTCTACATTCCGGTACAGTAGGTGGCGGTATAGTTGCGACCAACCATAAACAATAAAACTAATAATAAGAAGGTCTACATCCGGTCGTTTATTTTCGGTAGTCACTGTGAGATGGATAGATGGATACTTTATTCATCTCCGAGAGAACAACACGGCTGTGTATGTTTTGTTTTATAGATACAGTATACACAGTATGTATAATCTGCTCCAAAAAATAAAGGGAACACTTAACTCCAAGTCAATCACACTTGTGTGAAATCAAACTGGCCACTTAGGAAGCAACACAGATTGCATCATTTTCACATGCTGTTGTGCAAATGGAATAGACAACAGGTGGACAGCAAGACACCCCCAATAAATGAATAAACAACACCATAAAATAATAAATAATGTTTTGTGTGATTTTGTTGTTAGCACATTCAACTATGTAAAGAACGTAATATTTAATCAGAATATGTCATTCTTTCCGAAGTAGGATGCATTATTTTAGTGTTCCCTTTATTTTTTTGAGCAGTACCTGTATATACTGCACGCATACACACAGTGGTGTGGAAAAAGTGTTTGCCCCCTTCCTGATTTCTTTTTTCTTTTCCACGTCTGTCACACTTAAATGTTTCAGATCATCAAACTAATTTAAATATTGGCCAATGACAACACAACTGAACACAAAATGCAGTTTTTAAAACCAAACCTACATGGATAGCCCTGTGTGAAAAAGTGATTGCCCCCCCCCCCCGTGAAAACATAACTTAACTGAGATGAATTGAGATCTATCAGTGTGGAAAAGGTTATAAAGCCATTTCTAAAGCTTTGGGACTCCAGCCAACCACAGTGAGAGCCATTATCCACAAATGACCAAAACATGGAACAGTGGTGAACCTTCCTGGGAGTGTCCGGCCAACCAAAATGACCCCAAGAGCACAACTACGACTCATCCAAGAGGTCACAAAAGACCCCACAACAACATCCAAAGAACTGCAGGCCTCACTTGTCTCAGTTAAGGTCAGAGTTCATGACTCCACCATAAGAAAGGCACTGGGCAAAAACAACCTGCATGGCAGAGTTCCAAGACCAAAACCACTGCTGAACAAAAACAACATTAAGGCTCGTCTCAATTTTACCAGAAAACATCTTGATGATCCCCAAGACCTTTGGGAAAATACTCTGTGGTCTGACCAGACAAAAGTTTAACTTTTTGGAATGTGTGTCCCATTACATCTGGCGTAAAAGTAACACCACATTTCAGAAAAAGAACGTCATAGCAACAGTAAAATATGGTGGTGGTAGTGTGATGGTCTTCGGGACCTGGAAGACTTGCTGTGATAAATGGAAGCATGAATTCTGCTGAAGGAGAATGTCCGGCCATCTGTTGGTGACCTCAAGCTGAAAGCAACTTGGGTTCTGCAGCAGGACAATGATCCAAAACACACCAGCAAGTCCACCTCTGAATGGCTGAAGACTTTGGAGCAGCCTAGTCCGAGTCCTGACCTGAATCCTATTGAGATGCTGTGGCATGACCTTAAAAAGGAAAAGCCTCCAATGTGGCTGAATGACAACAATTGTGTAAAATTCCTCCCCAGCGCTGTAAGAGACTCATTGCAAGTTATCACAAACGCTTGATTGCAGTTGTTGCTGCTAAGGGGGCCCAACCACTTATTAGCTTTAGGGGGCAATCACTTTTTCACACAGGGACACGTAGCTTTGGATTTTTTTCCTCCCTTAATAATAAAAAGTTTCATTTAAAAATTGCATTTTGTTTGCAGTTGTGTTGTCATTGACTAATATTTCCATTTGTTTGATGATCTGAAACGGTGTTCATTGAATAATCCAAATCCAACAATGTTTTACATTTGCTTTTAGTATAAATTGTGCTTGTTGTTGCTCACTGTAAACTGTAGCATGTGCATACCCAGCTCCACTCAACTAGAGCGGCAGGCTTAGCAAGGGCCGAGAATGGTGGCTTCTCTGCATTTTTTTTGGTTGTTCCCTGAACTTTTTTTTGCCCTTATGATGGACTATCTTAGTGATAGCGTTTTCCGAAATACATATTTAAACGATTAGTAGTAGTTCTGAAGTATAGGAGATGTCACGAGATTAGAACATGACCACACCAAGCATCATGGGAAATGTCATTTTTAGCCATAAATTAGCTGCACCGGTGTAAAAGCCGCAGGGTTCACACTTTGACAAAACACAGGAATTTACGGTATTTTAAAAACAGAATGATTCGAAACAGTGGAGAAACAATACGATTTGATTTGATACGATTCTACAGTTAATGTTTGTTGTTGTTAAATCTTACAATCTGAAATAAAGAAGCCAATTGTAAAAAGTGTCATTCTTACAGTATTTTCAAATGTGTAAAAGAGCCCATCATATCCCCAAGCATGCTGCAAGGCAGGGGTCCAAAACCACCCAAACCTTCAGGTGTCATGATTGAAAAAACAGACAACATTTTTGGTCAATAACTACATAAAGTGCTAATGTGAATATTTGTTAGTTGGATTTGTGCACAACCTCAATTTAATTCATGCTAGCAAACAGCGACATATAATCTTCTCTCTGAAAAACCAAGTCCAGGTTCGTACTGGTGGATGGTGGCTCTTTATTCATTGAGTGCTTTTAATTTGATGTTGTTCCTGTCATAGTTTTACACAATACCATTCCAAAGTTCGGAAGACAGCGGTCATGGTCTCACCTCTTTGTCAGAGTGGAGCCACTGCTGATTGGCCAGGTGTAAGGCCACGTCACAGCGCTTCCCCACGTAGCAAACCGACCTGCCGAGTCGCTGCAACACCTCAGCAAACCTGCACAAAGTCAAAATAGTCCAAAGTCATGAAGTGGATAGATACTGGAGTCCAATGAAGATGAAGTAACCATGGTAACGTGACATAAACAGGGGTGTATGACTCCTGTATCTACCTGCTGCTGGGCTCTGATTCCAAGTGTGTGGACTCTTCTTGTAACGTCAAACCCCAAAGTTCCTCCAGGTGATCCTCAAGCACCTGAAACACGGAAAAAGATGCATTACAAGAGCTGGACAGTAGAACTCGTCTAGGTAGACCAACTCTTCGAGTGGGTATTTTTTGTTTTTTTTTTACTAAAAAGTCGACAAACACATTTGACCGCTTTTGTCGACATTATATGTAGGGGTCATTTCTATGAAAACGGTCGAAACTAAAACGTTTATGTTGTTTATGTTTATGTTGACATGTTATAAGGAGCAACATAACCCGCAGTGTTAAAACATGCACATACTGGCTTCCTGTTCAGTGCAAAATAAGCTATGTAAGGGTAATTTCTATGAAAACGGTCTGTTTATGTTGACACGTAATTTTGTTCTAAGCAACAACATAACTGGCAGCGTTAAAACATGCACACTGACTTCCTGTTCAGTGCAAAATAAGCTATGTTGGGGTAATTTGTATGAAAACAGTCCGGTTATGTTAACACATTGCAGTTTTGTTATAAGCAACAACATAACCGGCAGTGTTAAAACATGCACACTGACTTCCTGTTCAGTGCTAAATAAGCTATGTTGGGGTCATTTGTAAGGAAACGGTCCATTATGTTGACATATTGTATTCTTATAAGTAGCAACATAACCTGCTGTGTTAAAACATGCCCAGACTGACTTATTGTTCAGTGCAAAATAAACTATGCAAGGGTAATTTGCAAGAAAACGGTCCGTTTATGTTGAAACACTGTAGTATTGTTATAAGCAACAACATAAGCAGCGTTAAAACATGCACACTGACTTCCTGTTCGGTGCTAAATAAGCTATGTTGGGGTCATTTGTAAGAAAACGGTCCATTACGTTGACATGTTGTATTCTTATAAGTAGCAACATAACCTGCTGTGTTAAAACATGCACAGACTGACTTATTGTTCAGTGTAAAATAAGCTATGCAAGGGTAATTTGCAAGAAAACGGTCTGTTTATGTTGAAATGTTGTAGTATTGTTATAAGCAACAACAAAACCGACAGCATTAAAACATGCACCTACTGACTTCCTGTTTAGTGCAAAATAAGATTCAAAATAAAATGACGGCAGTGTTATCCTGGATTCTACCACAGCAACTAACAAAATGCACACATTTCATTTGGGCTTTTTTGTAAGATTTGCACATCTACAAAAACTTTGTTATTGTCATCAAGACATACACCCAAACTGGCACAGCAGCTCTTAAAATGAGAGTATAAAATGGCTGGAAAGGCACGAATGTCGAAATGCAGAATGAGTACACTCCTGATCAAAATCTTAAGACCAGTTGAAAAATTGCTAGAATTAGGATTTTGCACATTTGGATCTTAATGAGGGTTTAAGTAGAGCTACAATATGTAAAAACAAGAAGGGGGAGTGAGACAAAAAGCACTTTGAAAAAGTCATTTATTGAAAGCAACAATTAAACTATCAGCTGATCAAAAGTTTAAGACCATCGCTCAAAAAAGAACAACAAAATCTCCAAACCAGAACCAAAAATGTTCTCAGTAGGACTCAGTAATGAGGAGCTCCACCGTTCTTGTTCATCACTTCCAAAATGGCTTTGGGCATGCTTGATGGGAGTGTTTCCAGGAGGCTAGTGGGAACATTGCTCCAATGGTGAAGATGGCTTCACCAAGGGCATCAACTGTCTGGAACTGATGGTCATTTTTAGAAACTTCCCTTGCCATCCATCCCCAAATGTTCTCTATGGGATTTAAATGAGGGGAACATGCAGGATGGTCCAAAAGAGTGATGTTATTCTCCCTGAAGAAGTCCTTGGTCAGGCGAGCATTGTGAACTGCAGCGTTGTCCTGTTGAAGAACCCAGCTGTTACCACACAGACGAGGGCCCTCGGTCATGAGGGATGCCCGCTGCAACATCTGCACGTAAGCACCGCCGTTTGACGACCCCGCACCACCTGAAGCTCCGGTGTTCCACTGAATGAAAAAGCACCCCAGACCATGATGGCCCCCCCTCCACTGTGCCGGGTAGAAAACATCTCAGGTGGGATCTCCTTGTCATGCCAGTAACGTTGGAAGCCATCTGGACCGTCTAGGTTACATTTTTTTCTCATCAGAGAATAAAACTTTTTTCCACCTTTCAATGTCCCATGTTTGATGCTCCGTGGCAAAGTCTAAATGGGCACTTTTGTGGCGTTAAAAGAGACAAGGTCTTTGAATTCCTTTTTTGTTTTTTAAAGCCTTTTCCCGCAGATGGCATCTGATGTTATTGCGCTGCAGTCGGCACCAGTAAGGCCTTAATGTGGGTGGAAGACCACCCTGTGTCTTGATGGACAGCCAATCGGATCCTCCGGCTCAGCGCAGGTGTGATTTTTTTGGGTCTACCACTTGACTTTTTTGTTCCATAATGCTCAGGATCTTTCAAAAAATGTAGAAAGACTGATTTACTGCTCCCAACCTCAGCAGCAATGGCACGCTGCGAGAGGCCTTGCTTATGCAGCTCCACAATCCCACCACGTTGAAAAAGAGAAAGCTTCTTAGCTTTACCATCAGGAGGGCATGACAGTGGGAATGCCTGACAGAAAATGAACATTTGGAGCAGATTTTGACTTTTATAGCCTGTGGTCTTAAACTTTTGATCAGCTGATAAACAGCCTATTTTAGTTTAATTGTTGCTTTCAATAAATGACTTTTTCAAAGTGCTTTTTGTCTCACTCCCCTTCTTGTTTTTGCATATTGTAGCTCTACTTAAAACCTCATTAAGATCCAAATGTGCAAAATGCTAATTCTAGCAATGTTTCAACTGGTCCTAAGATTTTGATCAGGAGTGTACAAGAGGAGGGTAGGTTGTAAGATGAAGAGCTGAAGCCATGCTGAAGTGTGAAATGTTGTGCATGTAAAAGTATATTGCAAAAAATAATAAATATTTGTGAAAATGATGTGTTAGCAGGTTTGTGTGGTTGGAATGGATGAGTTGGATCGTCATCATGTCGTTTGAGAAAATGGATTATGTATTGAGTGACGGACACTACGGGATGTAAAAAAGGCTCAATTAATGTCCAACAGTATTCAAAGTGTTGACCAAAATCATAGTATTAGTGTAGTGTGTGGATATCATCGGGGAAAACGATGAGTGATGTGGTGACAGATGCAGAAAGACACACTGTGTGTGTGCATGTGCGTGTGCATGTATGTGCAAAATGAAAAATGTTGTCATCTGAAAAACAGGTTGCTTGGGTATCCTGAACTTTGTGAACTGTTTGGTGTTGGAATGGCTTGAATGAAAAAACATCCTCAGTGTGTATGTGGCCGTAGCTGATCTGCCTCTCGGTCACATGGTTGAAACCCAGCGATAGCCATGCTGCCTCCGTAAAACGACTACAAAAGAATTCCTGAAGTGTGCACCGTTATCTGGACCTGCACCCAAGTGTAATGTTTTCTTTCTTGGACCAAAGGTCCATTGTGTTTGTTAATCAAATTGCGTTTTTGACATAATTATCACAAATTATAGAATAATACAAATACACTAGGTCCCCAACTTACGAACACAATTGGTTCCAGACGACCGTTCTTAAGTCGAATTGTTCTTATGTCGAAAAAAATTTAATATTACCAATGATATAGGTACTACATGTACGTGTATACATATACAGTATATGTGTATGTATGTAAATATGAGTTTGGATGTAGTAGTAATAATAAACAAGGATAATTAATGAAAAAAAACAATAAAAATGATATAATACGTAATGATAAATGTTATTCACCTTTGAAGGGGAGTGGTCGAGCATACGTCGTTGTGGAGGAGGAGGAGGAAGAGGAGATATTGAAAAAAGGACAAATGGTCGTCGTGGTTAGACTCTTCTAAAAGAGGTAGTGTTCTGTGGGTGGTGTAGAATTAAGCAGGCCTATTAACTCTTCATAAACTTTAATCACACGCTCTGTCCTTGTTGTACAATTTAGCTTTCCATTTAGCTTTACACTGTATCTCCCCAGCGTCTAACTCTTCCTCTGTTGGTCCCATTAGCTCTAAGGCTGCATTAGCAGTGTCACAGTGCCCTCTACTGGTCAAGCATGTACAGTAGCAGTATAAATACTGATTGAGCGACTACAAGGCAAAATCAAATAAAATATAGACCAGTCGGCTTGTGTTCGTATCTGCGAATGTTCGCTAGTCGGGTGTTCGTAAGTTGAGGACCTGGTGCATTAGAAAGGTCCTAAGTGCGATACGGGTAGAGTTGTCCACACGCGTGTTGGATCTCAAGACGGTCCAGGTGTGTTTTTTTCCACACGGAAAGTGGAGCACCACAGGTGTTGTTACCTGCAGAGGTCCGCTTCTAATGAAATACTGGGCCAGCTCCAACGCTGCCAAGGCGTCCTCGGCAGGGTCGTGACCTGTCCTCTCCTCCGTTTGGATCTGCCTCCTGACACACAGGTAAGGAACGATCAAGGCAACAGGAAATGAATAAATTGATAAATAACAACAATAAACTACGCTTACTGGAGCACGGTCTCGGCCAGAACCTTCAGCTTAAACCTCTGTCCAAACTCTCTCCTGTACAGCAGCGAGGTGTCGATGACGTGAGGATGAATGAGCTGCAACAGTCCAGGTAAGTCAAGTGCGTCGTCAATGTACTAAAGTGCTCCACTCACTTTCAGGGCCGTCAGGTCGCTGTTGATGGAATGACCCACCAGGACCGCGTCTCGTGGCAACAGCCTCCTCAGCTCACCTTGAACGTCACCAAGCTTGGTCCTGACCGGCTGCAGCATGGCTGCCGTGATACCAGAAAACCTGCACACAGGCCGCAAAATAGTCGTACGGTACAGCACACAACAGTGCGGTTCCTCGGTTTTCCTTCTTCATTTACTCCAAAAGCTCCAACAAGAACTGAAAAAGCCATTCTTCCCATAGGAAATCGAATGAATCCTTTCCAGACACCCAAAATTATTAACTCTAAATACATTTTATAGACAGTAATGACAGTTTTACATGTAGAAAACAATGCCATTGTGAGGAATGGAATAGATAAATGACTTTTACCTTGATTGAGGACTCTTTAACAATTTGCTGCTACTCCCAACGTTTATTTTGGCCCCGTGGCAGGTTATTTAGCACTCACACGGACGATGAGTCAGTGTCTTTGTTTGGGCACTGGATGCCGTGGAGCTATACAGCAAAGGGCAAAGGGACTAGTTTGTTACGCGGGGCAAAATCTTGGTGAAAATTTTCATCAAAAAAACAAACTGTATGAAAATTGGGGCGTGGTTTGGCTGCAGGTGCGTTTGGATTTTGAGTTTATTATTATTGCATTCTTTGAGACTGCTTCGGCATTTATTTAGTTATTATTTCTTTATTGAATACATTTTATGTTAGCCATTTTCATTTATTTTATCATGTGATGTTATTGTCCATTAGTCATACTTGCATACATTCTATCTTCTACAAATATCAATATATTTCTTCACATTTTTTATATTATTTTGGACTTTTTATTCATAGTATTTATGTATTATTCTTCTACATTATTTAACATGTATTTTTTTAGACTGCTTTGGCATTTATTTGACTTGTTTTAATGTTCCTTAGTTGATGTCCCTTGTCGTCTTTCTTCACTCAATAGAGATGACGTGTCTTGATTAATGGCGTGTGCGTACTGTGTGACGTAGTCCAGTATTTTGTTGTCAGGTTTCACCAGCTGGTCCAGCACGCACGTCCCCCAGCAGTCCACCAGGGAGACCCTTGTCACCTCGTAGCCTCTCACTGTCAGACACTGCCAACATCAACAATCAGCAACACCAGGAAGGGGTGGCGTTTTACCAGGAAGTAGTCTTGTACCATTTCACAGTCCAGTCCAAACAGAGGACTGGCGTCTGTGACGACATCGTCGCTATCTGTGCACACAAACTCCTCAAAGCCTGGCATCCCTGCAACGAGAGGCGAAGGACTGAAAGTGAGAGGGCGACGAAGAGGAGGAGGAGGAAAACGAGAAGAGGCGACGACGACCTTTGACCGGGTAACGTCCCCTGATCATCTCCTGCTGGGGAAGCAAGTAGGCCGTCAGACCACGCCTCCTCGTCCCAAACTTGGTCACGACCGGGTGAGTCGTCAGCACTGTTACACACGCACGCATGCACGCACACAGACACAATGTAAATCATATATGAACTTATTAACAAAAGTAGTGATGTTGTAGGTGTACATTTTACCTGTATTATTATTAGGGGTTCACAATAATTATTGGACCGATATCAGGTAATTATGACATCATGCCGATAAATCCGATAACGTTTAAAAATAGCTCCAATAACTGATAATAAAAAAAAAAAACTCCAATGAGGGGAGATGACCTGTACTGTGTGGCTGAGCAAATCAATTCTGTGACGTTAACAGCCTATCGTAACGTCCCCTGAGGTCACGCGTAAACAAACATTCACTCTAAGAGGAAGGACGTCGTACCAAATGCTCCGCGATGAGGGGGGAAAAAAACATTGAGCACATAAAAAAACCTTATCAGCCACCTCAAACGCCAGCACCGCGGCATTTGAGAAGTGCAAAAGGTTTGCCAGAGACCTCGGTGGCGAGCATGTGGCCAAATACGGTGCACCTTGCTGGGCCGCGTCAGGTGGCTCCTTCCGCTCTATACTCTGGTTCTCCTGCTCGTAGTGATGTGGTAGTAGTCATGTCATGATATTTTATTAGGACAGATCATCAAGTACAGTTGGTCAAATCCTAATTTGTTCCAGTCCTTCTTACTTCTAGGCGTGCGCAAATTACACAAATATTTTTTTTAAGTAGATATTAAAAAAATGTACGGCCTTGAGAAGCAGAAAGTTATCATGTCGGTTTGGAAAAAAAATATATTGTGCATCTCTAAATTATGTATTTATAAATTCTTATCCACTTATGGTGAATGTGATGCTTTTTCTGCGGAAAAAAACAACCTATTTTCAGAGTAAATATGCGTGGGTCCGTCGTAGTCGTCGTCACGGTTTATTAATCCTCACCTTTGTGTAACTTGCTGCGGTCTTTCTCTGCTCGGTCCACGTACGATCCGCCTGAAGTGGCCACGTCACTGCTGAATATCCCAGACAGCAGGTTGCTGGTGGACGGCATGAAGGTGACTCTCTAAAGCAGCCATGCAAATAAGGCAGCAGCACTGAGCCTCCATGGCAACGTGAACTACAGCACTGGCGGTTGTACTTACGCTGGTGTAGTTGCTCCTCAGGCGCCTGAAAGTCATGTAGTGTTTGTAAAAGTCACGTTGGGTCACACCCTCCACCACCACAACATTGACGCCTTCCACACTCTGCTGCCCGTGCACACGACACCAACTAGAAGACACACACATACTGTATGTACAGTAAATACAGCAACACTATTGATGCCAAAGGAAAGAAATACATAGTAGCAGTAAGTCATAAGCAAAAGTAATTAGAAAAACGTTTATGGTGATGACAGCTTGACCCTGGAACAGATTATTCCTTGCAGACAACGTTCACCTGGGCTGCTTGACGCTGTTTGTTCCTGGCAGAGCAGCGTAATGCAGCAGCTCCATCAGCTCCTTGGCTGTGATCGGATGCTGGAGGTGCTCAGGCAGCACGGACATCCACGGTCCACATTCCTCATTGTCATCAGCGCCATCTTGCCGTCCCTTCAACTTCTTTGCCGGCCCATGACGTGCGTTGCTTTTCCTTTTCTGTTCATTGATTAGCGTTGATGGCGAGGGTGCCATGTTAGAACGGATCTATGTGCTGGGCAGAAAAGATGAAAGATAATCGAATGCAATAACACTGCATAGCCTTTGCGAAATCCAAAATAATCCAGGGGTTATTTAATTCAGTTAAAGGGCTTTAACACTTAAGGTACTTTCCATTTGTTGTGGGAAATGCTACCAAGTTAGACGCTTTTACTGTTACATACACTATTATAGTCTACCCGCATGACGTTATGTAGAAAATTGGACATATGTGTAATTACCATGATACGACGTTCCAACGCCTTCCAGACTCACGTAGTCACATTACGACCGATACAACACGTTCGACCCATCCTTGTGTAGGCATACTTCCTGTTGACGGAAGCCGGTGGTGTAATTTTCGCTGTGCTGTTGTCAAAATAAATATCATATTACACACATAGCTAAAAATGCTTTCGTCTTGTGGTATTTTTTGACTAGGAAAAACGACTATTTTCTAAAACAGGATGGTTTAGTGATTAAAACGTTTCATTTGCTGTACCTCGCGTAATTTGCACGCTGGAATGTAAACCTCTGGATTTTATTGTGAATGCAAACAAACCGGAAACGTTTAAGCATAGGTTTTGAACTGGTCTGCTCTGTTATCGACTTTGCTACCCGGCGGACTAAACTAGTCGAACAAAGAGAAGTGGATGCGGAGGGTTTGAAAACAGAGCGCGATTTTGTGGCACTTTAAAACCAGCAAACGTTAATTGTTTGTGAAAAATAAATCGTTTAAAAAAGTATCAAGAGACGCGTTCCGGGTGGCAGACATGTCAACAAAGAAGCTAGCCAAGTAAGTAACGTAGCAACATGCTGGCTAAATGGCGAGCTCATTCACTGAGTCAGCTAATGAACGTTTTATTTTCCTTTTGCTCTTGTTGGATGTTTAACATTTAAGTATTTTTATCTCCACAGAGAATTGGGACTGCTGAGGCAGCGCAGTCAAGCCTCCGTTGGCTTGACAAAGACTCTCCTGTCAAGTTAGCACCGTCAATAAACCCAACAATACAACTTTAGAATGTTGGGCCACATTTCCTAATATTTGCCCAAATCTTTTCTTTCAGATCAAGTTTTTGCATATCTGATCGTCATCGACTTTGAGTCCACATGCTGGAGAGAGAAAACCAACTCCAGCCAGGAAATAAGTATGTTTCCGATTAGTACAAAGTACAATGGCCTTATTGTTGTATCTTTACTCCTCTTTTGTTATTAACGCAGTTGAATTCCCTGCTGTTCTTCTGAACACATCCACGGGGGAGATTGAGTCGGAGTTTCACACATATGTTCAACCCCAGGAACATCCCGTACTGTCGGCCTTCTGCACCGAGCTCACTGGCATTACACAGGTGGCAAAATATACACACTACTTATCTTGGCACCGTCAAATAGTAGGAATGTTTTCTTCTTTCAAATTTATGTCAATATAACATTCATAATACACGCACGGACAGACATAACTGTCTTATTCAATACAACCACAATCACAAACGTCCTAAATTTATGAGAAGTTGTGCAAAAGTAAAGTCATAATATTAGGAGGAAAAAAATGTACTGTTGTGAGAATAAAATTGCAATGAAACATAACAATTATTCAATATTACCACAGTCTGCTCAGTTAGCAATAAACGTATGAGAACATTTCAAGTATGACGTTGTAATATTACAATTTAAAAAGTGTATTGTGACAATAAAATATTGATTTATTCAGCATAACGGTTATGATTACATTTTCATATTAATACCACCCCTTAGGGAAAAAAACCCTTGATATTTGCTTTGATTGCTCTTTTTTAACAATCTTTTTTTCCCCCCTTATTTTTAATTTTTGTTTTCTTTTCAATGCGGCCTTTGTAAAACTTTTTTTTAAATGTAGTAATTAATGGTAAATATCAAATAATAAGGGATGTTAAGGAGTAGGGATGTGCGATACCCCTGATTTTTTATTTTTCCAATTTGATACTGAGTAATATTCAGGCTGGTTTTGGTGGTACCTAATGTGTCTGGTAAATTTTAAATTTTAGTTGTTTATGGCGGGGGATCGGTTCCCAAAACAGCCCACAATAAGTGATATCCACAAATTAGCCAACTTGATTATTTTTTTTTTGGTTTTAAAGCTGTAAAAAGCTGTAAAACCCCTCACCATACACTTTATACACTTTTCTCAGACAGGCATTAACATTTTCTCTCTTGTTTAAACACTCTCAAACTTCAAATTCAGTTTGAATTTTAATGATCAACTTACTAGGTCGGACACAAGGAATTATTAAGTGACTCACACGTATTTCACTCCTCTGACTGCGCTTCTTTTTCCTGACGCCGTTCAGCTGCAGCATTTTTGTGTCCTTGTGAAACTCTTCCCCGTCCTCCGTGAAGCAAAGATTCATTTACAGTGTGCCGTAATGGCGCCCTACAGCCACGTAACTTCTGCCTTCCTTCAGCATGTCCAGAAGTCCAACTTTTGGTGCGATGGTTAGCGTCCTCTGCCTTTTGGGTGCTGAACATTCCGTCGACATTGTGGGTTTTGTTGGGGAGAAAACTTGCAACCATACAGCGTTCAGAGTCACACGCGGCTAGCTTCTTCTGTTTCTTGTATTGTTTACAGTATTGCCGGTTAGCAAGCAGCTCACACGGTTAGCTTGCTTGCTAGCCATGATCACAACAAGAAACAACACAAAGGAGATCATTGGTCTACAGCCAATCAGGACATAGAAGACAGTGGGCGGTGCAGACAGAAGAGAGACAATAGAGACATCGCCACCTAAGCACAGAACTATCGCACTCAACTTCCCACAATGCAATTCCTCTTAAAGGGCCAAGCTCGGCCCGTAACAGCGTTCATACACTGTAATTTAAACAAAAAAGCAATAAAACTGCACAAAAAATCTATTAATTTAAATAAATTCATTACATTTACATTTGAATAATGTAATAATTAATGTAATTAATTTATTGATTTATTTTAAACCCTGAAGTATATTGAGGTAGCAGGGTGATTTACAATATTTCCAAGCTAATATATAACAGAAAAAAAGGACAAACTCATGTCCAAAGTGGTATAAAGAAAGTATTCAAATAAAAAGCATTCAAATAAATGATGAATTATTAATACCTGCTGTAAGAATGAAAACTTGCTTCACAGTTCACATGTTTGCGATGGCTCATGGTTGTGTTTGCATGAAATGTGACTTCCAGATGCAAGTTGAAGCGGGAGTCCCCCTCCGGATCTGCCTGTCTCAGTTCAATCGCTGGCTGCAAACGCTGCGTCTGGAGAAGGCGCTCATCTTTCCTACCCGGCAACACAGCGCTTCCGCCCCGCCGCCTTCCAGAAAGCTGTGCACTTTCCTCACGTGGTCGGGTAAGAGATGACGCGAGCATTGTGAACAGCGAGTGGTGGCTTGCAGTGATCACGCTTCCTTCCGTGTGTCAGATTGGGATCTCGGAGTGTGTTTGCACTACGAGTGTAAACGCAAGCAGATCCACAAACCAGATGCGGTCAACAGCTGGATCGACCTGAGGAGCACCTACAGGGTAAGTGCATCTCTTTGCGTTTTTATTTCACATGCTCACTGGAAAGGACAAATTATGACAATAAAGGAAAAGAAATAAAAATGTGTCATTTTGCTGGGGAAAAGAAAAAAATCTTCTAATTTTGTCTTGTTGTTTACATATTATTTTGAATAAAATGTCAATGTCACAAGCGTCATCATAGCTGTATTAAACAATATAACGGCAGTATATTCTTAGCAACAACAGTCCTCTGTGAGGAAAAACGTGTCACTTTGCTAGGGAAAAATATTAAAAAATGGGAAGTTAACAGAAATAAAGTCATAACATTAGGAGAAGAACAATCTTGTAATGTTGTGAGAATAAAACTGTGGTGCTGTAATATTACAAGAGTGAAATATGAGAAATGCATGAGGAAAAACATGCAACTTTTCCATGAAAATAATATTTTTCAAGATAGAAAAAAATCATAAAAATGCAATCCTAATATTAGGAGAAAAAAATCTTGCAATTTTGTGAGAATAAACTGAACAATTTTAATATTACAAGCATAATCATAACTGTATTATACAATATTACGACAGTATAGCCTTAGCAACACAGTCCTAAATATACCAAAATATATACTGTTCTACTGTTGTGAGAATAAAAGCGTAGTGTTGTAATATTACAAGCATGTAATATGAGAAACAAATGAGGAAAAAGATGCCGTTTTTCAAGGAACGAAAAAGCATTTTCCACAATGAAAACAGTCAGAATTTCACATAAATGCAGTCCCAAATTAGGAGGAAATAATCTTGTACTGTTGTGAGAATACAATTGTTTTGGAATTCCACAGAAATAAAGTCATTACATCAAGAGGAAAAAATCTTGTAATGTTGTGAGAATAAAAGTGTACTGTTGTAATATTACAACCATGAAATATGAGAAACAAATGAGGACAAACCTGCAATTTTTCAAGGAAAGAAAACATTTTCCACAATGGAAAAAATGGGAATTTCACAGAAATGCTGTTGTAATTCTTATATAATAGTAATTCTTGCAATTCTGTGAGTATAAAATTGTTTTGTTGTTTACA
The DNA here is from genome assembly GCF_027744805.1 of Dunckerocampus dactyliophorus. Lineage (NCBI taxonomy): Eukaryota > Metazoa > Chordata > Actinopteri > Syngnathiformes > Syngnathidae > Dunckerocampus > Dunckerocampus dactyliophorus. The sequence continues at coordinate 3,487,071 of NC_072824.1, forward strand.
TTTTATGTGAATAAAATCCTCGTATCACAATTATAATCATAGCTGTATTATACAACAATACAACAGTATAACCTTAGCAACACAGTACTAAATTGTGAGGAAAAACATGTAACATTGCTAGAAAAAGAAAAAAAAAGGAAATTTCACAGAAATAAAGTCATAACATTCAGATTAATTTTATATTTAATTTAATTAAATGAAATTTTAATTTAATTAATTTTAATATGAGTTCTTTATATTAATATTTTAGACTATTTAATTTAATATTACAGGTATATGCAATATGTGCAATTTTTCCAGGAAGGAAACATTTTTAAGATGAAAAAAAAATAATTTTCACAGAAAAACGGTCGTAATATCAGGAGAGAAAAAAAATCTTGCAATTTTGTGAGAATAAAATTGATCTATGTTTCCTTAGCAGAAAAGTCCTAAATGGATGGGTGAAAAACATTCCAACATGAAAACATTCTGAAGTCATAACATTAGGGGGGGAAATTGTATTATTAACGTTATTTTTACTAATATTATTATAGTGCACAGCGTATTATTGTATTAAAGCAGTAAGGTATTACATTTATGAGGAAAACATGAAAAGGGAAAATAACCCATTACTAGGGATGTCTGACAATATGTTTCAAATAAATGACTTTTTCAAAGTGCTTTTTGTCTCACTCCCCCTTCTTGCTTTTACATATTGTAGCTCTACTTAAAACCTCATTAACATCCAAATGTGCAAAATGCAAATTCTAGCCATTTTTTAACTGGTCTTAAGATTTTGATCAGGAGTGTATAAGTGCATACAGTGCATACAAAAAAGTATTTAGTCAGCCACCAATTGCGCACGTTCTCCCACTTAAAAGATGAGAGAGGTCTCCAATTTTCACCATAGTCAGAATAACTACTATACTTATTTTCCGCCATCATTTGCAAATACATTCTTTCAAAATCAGACAATGTGATGTTCTGGATTTTTTTTTTCTCATTTTGTCTCTCATAGTTGAGGTACACCTATGATGAAGATTGGAGACCTCACTCATCTTTTAAGTGGGAGAAAGTGCGCAATTGGTGGCTGACTAAATACTTTTTTGCCCCACTGTATATATATATATACATACATATATATATATACTGTATGTATGTATACTGTATAATGTGTGTGTGTGTGTGTGTGTGTGTGTGTGTGTGTGTGTGTATGTGTATGTATATATATATATATATATATATATATATATATATATATATATAATATGCAGTATTTTTTTCTCTTTCCAGATGTTTTACAGCAGGAAGCCCAAAGGTCTGAATGGGGCGCTGCAAGATCTGGGGATCCAGTTTTGTGGAAGAGAACATTCTGGTTGGTTGCCAAGATTTTAGCGAGGACATACCAACTATCACTACTTCACTTCTCTTTTCTCACACTTCTTTCCGCATTGTGATCAGGTCTGGATGACGCCAAGAACACGGCTCGGCTGGCAGAGAGGATGATGAGGGATGGCTGCGTGATGAAGATCACCAGAAGCTTAGAGAGGGTGAGTGGCTGTCCCACCAGCGTCCCCGATCCCTGAATTCCTGCTTCCAGTCCAATGCGCCCCCCAAAGCTATCCAATGAGTTGTGCATCATTCTTATCTTATTGATAATAAACAAAGATTTATTTTTTATCCTTCCTGCCCCTATTTGGGGACTTTTGTCTTTGTAACAAGAATGGATGTAAATAGCATTAGCAGCGTGCTAGCTAGTCACAGAGAAAGATTTTCAACACATCAGCAAAACATACGTACATTACAGCCATCTCATTGATCTCATTTATGATGTGTTGTGTAAAACTATGATAGGAATAACATCAAATTAAAAGCACTAAATGAATACAGCGCCACCATCCACCAGTACCAGCCTGGACTTTGTTTTTCAGAGAGGTTGTGTACCACAAATATACACATTAGCACTCAATAAGGTCATCAAATCTTACCTTTATGCATTCCCACATAGTGTCAGCATTTGGGAGCAAATATGAGGTGAAAGAAAAAGGGTAAAAATGCAGTATAGTAGTCTATCTGTGCAGCGTGGGAGATGATGCTTTGAAGGACCATCAAACAAATTGGGACAAGTCGCCACTTGCATTAAACATGCAAAAACTCACAGTTTTAGCTGTATATTATTTTTTGAATAAAATAATGGCCCATATTTTCAAAATTGATATCCCTTTACATAAAATGTCATGTAGTTATTTACAAATTATTTTAAATGTTTTTGTTTTTTTTATCATTGTGCCTGACCCCTGCCTTCCAGCATGCTTGGGAATAAGATGTGCTCTTTTGCACATTTGAAAATACTGTAAGAACGACACTTTTATACAGTTGGCTTCTTTATTTCATCATGTATGATTCACGTCTACATCAACAAATGTGACCGTCGAATCGTATCAAATGTAATCGTATCGTTTGTGCACTGTATCCAATCGTTCTGTTTTGTTTTTTGAATGGTATCGTAACCCGTGTATTTAGACGCGTATGGTATCGTCTGCCACAAAAAGATTTACATCTGTGTATAGAAATCATAATCACTTATTGTAATTATTCATTTGATTAAATACTTTTGAAAATATTTTGACATTTTATGAAAGATGGAAAAAAAAAGGTAAAGTCAAATACGCAGTTTTTAAGATTTGCTCATTTATTTTCTCTTCTTTCAGTCGTCCATATAAATGTTGTATTTTAAGTAGAAAGTGGTATCCGCAGGGGACAGAAGAAGAGTGCTGCTGCTTTGGATCCAGCAGAGGGCGCTGCCTCTCAAGTCAATTCAGTCAACATTTTCCAGCATGAAGATGCTTTGACAGGACGCGATGTTGCATAACAATACAATCATGTATACTTTTGCCTCGGTTCGATTCTTCATGTGTACAACCTGTGAGGGGCATATTATAGACTTTAGAGCAGGGTGCATCGATACTGTGTATATACTGTTTTTTTAGTCCACCTGGAGCTATTTGTCTCATTTCAGCTGTGAAAGTGCAATTAAGTATTCAAAGTGTTTTGCACTTAAGCCAAAACACAGCACAAAAAAAGCGACAAACATGGTGAAACACAAAAAGAAATTGCAAAAAACACACACACAGCCATAAAATATAAACTATCGCTTTTCTGCAGAACTTTGTGCTGGAAACCCCCACTCTTCTTTGTAGCAAAGCCTCGTTTTTTGGGGGGAGGGTTTGTCTCCCCCCACATTTCTCAACGGAAAATCAAAATTTCTCAGGACTTTTCAGGTAAATTCCCATATCTACTGTCGTTTGTCATTTTCTGTGACAATTTTCCATCAAAAAATTAATGGGAAATGTATTTAGCGCCCCCTACTGGTGGAAAATCGTGTCACACCTAACAATATTTTTAACATTCCACTTTTTATGTGTGGAGGCATGACTCTACCAACCTGGTCGTCTAACAACCTGTTGGATTTGGGTTCGGTCTATTTTTCCATCTTTATTCAGCTTCAGGCGGCCGTGGCTCAGGAAGTAGAGCACGTCCTTTCCATCACACTTTTCCGCATGGGCAATTTCTTCCAAATTCCTCATTGGTCATGTGGCGCCCCCTCCTGCTGGAAAACTACAGTAGAAGAGAGAAAAGTAATTGAATGTTGTCTTCTTCTCACAGGAAGAGAAACCAAAAAATAAGCCAACAACCTCCACTCCGTCTTCTGTTGCAAACGCCACTAAAGTCCAAAACCTGCAGGATAACTCCGGTCCTCGAGTCTCTGTCCCGGGCCATGAGAGTCTGGTGTCACCAAAGACTCTCCTCAATGGTACCACGTCACCCCTGTGTGGTCTCTGGAGCAAGACGAGATGCGCCACAGCGGCCAATCTCTCCAACAACCTCATTCTCTGCTCCACCGTCATGGGGGGTCTCCAGCAGCAGCAGGCCGTAAGAAGTGGACCCACAGGACTGGAGGAGGAGCGCGTCGAAGAGTTTGCAGTGGAAGCCGAGGACAGGTGCGGGTCCTACGACGATGTGGTGCTGGATGACGTCGGTATGGACTCGGGGGGGACTTTGGAGGCCGTCTCGGATCATTACAGCCTGTGGGGAGAACCCAAGGAGACCCCCGCTGATACAGCCGTGTGTCAGGGTGATGTCCCCGGAGGACCAGACGCTTGCTTTGCAGTTCTTCAGACGGCTTCAAGACACCAACTCCGGCATAAAACCAATAAGACACCCTCCTTCGTCCCTGAGAGGACGTCCACCCCCAACGCCTCCATCTTCCGCACCAAAGGAGGCATTGCGCCGTCAAAGTCGCCCTTTACTGTCCTCGCTGATTCTTGGAAGAAGGTTGCAGCTTCCGCTTCCCGCAGAGTCCCCAAGACTGTCCTGTCCTCGATACCCGCCAACGTCATTCCATCCCGCGGGGGGAAGATCACGCCGCCGCTGTGCGACTGCGGCCGCCGCACCAAGCGCCTGCAGGTGTCCAACAGCGGTCCCAACCACGGCAGAGGCTTCTACTGCTGCGCCGTGCGCCAGGCGACAAGGAAGGGATGTGAGTTCTTCAAGTGGGAGTCCACCCTGAAGAAGACCAGCTCCGTCTCGCTCTGTCACGCCGACAGAATGCTCGGCCCTCGGCGATCTCAGAGGAAGAGCGTGTGAGTGCCGATATCAAAAACGACACAAATCAGGATTTGTGTACTCACGCACTCAAAAGAACATGCTGTCTTTTACCACAGTGGCATCTGCTGGATCAGGTCGTGCACTGCTTCAACACATTTTATTCACACAGTAGCTTGTTTTTAATAGTGTGGTCAGATGGCGCTATCTGCGGGGGGGGTACTGCATCTATGAACCCAGCAGAGGGCGCTGTCTCTCAAGTCAATTCACTCAACATTTTCCAGCAGGAAGATGCTTTGACAAGACATGATGTGGTGTAAATGCACATTTCTTTCTTGTGTAAAACTCACTTTGTCATTTTTGGCTGCCATGGAAATCGTAAGGAACGCTGAATAGCATGCACATGCGCAGGCTGCTCGCTAGTGACGTGCGATACCGCCGATTTTGTTTCCCAGCCAATACTGAGTAAAATTCAGGCTGATATCGGCGATACCGATCCAATACCGGTACTTTGTGCAAATTCACCTAATGCGTCCGGTAAATTTTAAGAAGTAGTGTGTTGTATTTATGTCGTGGCATAAAGAATACAAGACAATTTAATAAGTAAATAACCTAATAGTGAATTCATTTACTTATTTATTTGAAAGCCCGAAGTATATTGAGGTATCGGGGTGATTTGCCAAGCTAATGGGAGAACAGAATCATATCAAATATGTGGAAACGGTATTTTCAACAAAAGAAAAAAATAAATAAAATAATGAAACCATTAAAATAAATACAAATGATTAAAAACTACAATAACAATGAAAACTGTATTTACAATCCACATGTGGGTCCGTTTGCGATCGGTCATCCTTTCATAAGACAAACGTTTCAGACAAACATGACCTCAAACGACTGAAGCATCGATATTTTGAGTTCAGAATCGATTTTCGAGCCTGAGGAGCTGGTATCGGAAGGTATCGGTATTTCAGTATCGGTCCACACATCACCCTAGCAAAGCTCGCATTCAGTTGGCGGCAGACCGTTGCTAAAGTGTAGAATATAATTAACCTTTCACAAAATATTCATAATATGATAAAACAATAAGATACAGCACAACAACTTTACACACTCTTCATATTTTATATAAGTTTGCCTTCTGTTTTTCCTGTTGTTGTATATTAGCTTGGCCGTATCATAAACCACCCCACTACCTCAATATACTTCAGGGTTCAAAATAGAACAATAACTTCAATTTCATGTATTTAAATGAATCATTTATTCGAAATTCATCATTTATTTATATTAATGATTGATTTAATCAATAACTTCATTAACTATCGTGCATGCATCATGCTTCACTACCTTTTTAACATTTACCAAACGCATTAGCTGACGTTGCACAAAGCTTCGGTATCGGATTGGTATCGCCGATGCCAGCGTGAATTATACTCAGTATCGTCACGGAAACGAAATCAGTGGTATCGCACCTCACCATTGCTGAGTCGGCAGTCCTATTCTAGTGAAGAAGCTCCATGATGGGGCGGCACATTTGACTGCGGTTTGTGCTGTCATTATGATATCACGTAAGCGGCACTGGTGATGCCGATACTTTTTATTTGAAACATTTCAAGCTTGTTGAATGATTTTTCATCATTGTTATTATTTCATTATATTCTGTTTAAACACATTGGAAGAAAATTTAATGTAAATAAAATGTTTTATTAACACGCGTATTTATGAACAGTTGAACTACCGGTATATTGAAAAATATACAGTACATATTTATTTAAATACAATAGTACAAGACAATGTAACAATAGCAACGAAACAATACAAAAACAAACAATACAATTATTCCTTTTTAGAATGGTTCCTTTATTATATTTTTAGAATATAATACTGTACATACATACTGTATAAACATCAACACTGTTATGAAACAATACGACAACGTAACATATAAATGTAACAATATCAATAAGAAAAACTACATGTATGCTTAGGAAGTCACCCTGGCGCGAACCATGCTTGGTATCGATGCTGTCAATGTTCGGCTTGACCCCTACCACCGCTAACCGCCTGTTTTGTCCCTCCTGCCTCGCCGTAGAAGACCTTCAAAAACGGCTATGTGTTTGGGAGGGAATGAGTCGTCTCTCGGTGACTACAGTTCCATTTTGTATTTGAACGCACGTTTCCAAGGACGCGTCCAACTTGATTTAGCAACCTCTTTACGTCTTTTATGTCGTAGTCTGTCGCCTTAAAGCTACTTTTGCGCTTCTCGGGGCGGCTAAGCTAGCTAAAACGCAGCAACCACCAACACAAGACGACAGCCGTGCTGTGTGTTCGACGTCACATGATTATTAGTATTATTGATTAGTAGTCATTGTGTTTATTGATTGGCGTCATGGCGGCCGCGCAGGGCGAGTCGAGGAAGCGGAGCAAGAAGTACTTTGGGGTCGGCGGACACCACCACGGTAAACGCTGGAGGGGGTCCAGGGAGCTGGAGGTGGGCATGCAGGGCATCCTGATCACTTGCAACATGAACCAGAGGAAGTGCACCGCCGAGGCCTTCAACTTGCTCAACGAGTACGCTGATCAACTCTACGGTCCGGAGAAGGTCAGCAAGCACGACTCATTCACATGAACGACGTGATCGTGTCCAATTATCAAATACGTCGTCATTCCCGGGGGATATATGGTTAGAATAGGGGTGCTCACACTTTTTTAGCCTCGGAGCCACTTTTAAAATGACCAAGTCCCAAAGATCTACTTACTACTATAAATACAGAAAGTATATATATTTACTATATTTATTAAAATATGAGTATGTATTTATGTAGGTTATACATGTACAGTATATCAGGAGTGCACGCACTTTCTCAGCATGCAAGTACAAGTCAAAATGATCTGTCTTTCTATAAAACATAACATATACAAAATGTAACCAGTAAACTCTGAAATTCTATTGTAAATATTATGATTACCGTAGTATTTCACATCACATTTTCAAACTTTCCAGGTCATCAAAGTAGTTGCTATCATAATTCACTTCAATATGGAAATAACACGCAATCACCCACCCCACTCTTGGTGCCGACAGCAACAGACGCTACCGTTACACCGTTACCCAGCTACGTGCCGCAAGGCATGCTGGGTGACCCGCGGTGCTATGTAGATTCATTTGTTTCTTTATGAACAAAGCTTTTTTCCCCAACACTGACTGTTTTCTTCTTCAAATCGTGTTGAAGGTTTCATGGGGGGGAAAAATACATGTTTCAAAATTCACTTTGTTAAAATACAGTGTTTGAAGATTTGGTTTATTAAAAATTTTGTTTATAAAAAGTTCAGTTCATAAAAATTGACTGAAAAAAAAATAAATTGAGTGCAAATAAATTAATTGAAAGAAAATCCCAGAGTAAAATGCTTGTTGTGTTTCAAAATTCAGTCTGTTAATATACAATGCTTTAAAACTCGCATTATTACAAAATTCACTTCATTAAAATTGACTATAAAATTCGGTGTAAACATTTTTTTTGTGCAAATTCATTGAAAGAAAATTCCAAAGCGTTTCAAAATTGTCAAAATTCAGTTTGTTAAATACTTTTTGAAGATTTGGTTTGTAAAAAAAATTCTGTTTACGAGAAATTCAGTTCATAAAAATTTGCCACATAAAAATTCAGTTCATGTGTTCATGCATGTGTTTCAAAATTCTGTTTGTTAAAATAGTGCTTTAAGATTCAGGTTGTTAAAAATTCCATCCATCCATTTTCCTCCGCTTATCCTGGCGGGGCAGCAGTCTCAGTACGGAAGTCCAGACTTCCAGGTCTCCGGCCACGTCCTCCAGTTCCACCAGGAGCACCCCAAGGCGTACCCAGGCCAGCTGTGAGACATAATCCCTCCAGCGTGCTCTAGCTCTGCCCCGGGGCCTCTACTCTGAGCCCCTCCCGGATGACCAAGCTCCTCACCCTATCTCTTAGGGTGAGTCCAGCCGCCCTACGGCGGAAACTCATTTCAACCGCTTGTATCTCCAGTCTCGTTCTTTCGGCCACAACCCAAAGCTCATGAGCATAGGTGGGGGTGGGAACATAAATCGGTAAAATCTTTTCACCACGACAGTCCGGTACAGCGGCCGCATTGCTGTTAGACATTGTGCCAATCCGCATGTCGACCTTCCCTCACTCATGATGAAATAAAAATATACTGCTCAAAAAAATTAGAGGAACACTTCAAAAACACATCAGATCTAAACTGGGGGAAAATGATGTTGAATATCTTTCCTGATAATAAGTGGGTGATGTATTAGTAACAAAATGATGCCACATCATTTGATAGAAATGAAAATGATCACCCTATAGAGGGGGGAAATCAAAGACACCCCAAAAATGAAAGTGAAAAAATGATGCAGCACACTGGTCCATTTTGCTAAAATGTCATTGTAGCAACTCAAAATGATTCTCAATAGTTTGTGTGGCCCCCACGTGCTTGTACGCATGCCTGACAACGTCGGGGCATGCTCCTAACGAGACTACGGATGGTGTCCTGGGGGATCTCCTCCCAGATCTGGACCAGGGCAGCAATGAGCTCCTGGACAGTCTGAGGAGCAACCTGGCAGCGCTGGATGGACCTAAACATAATGTCCCAGAGGTGTTCTATTGGGTTTAGGTCAGGTGAACGTGGGGGCCAGTCCAGACCATCACTGACCCACCACCAAAGCGGTCATGCTGAATGATGTTGCAGGCAGCATAACGTTCTCCACGGCATCTCCAGACCCTTTCACGTCTGGCGCATGTGCTCAGGTTGAACTTGCTCTCACAGGGCACCAGTGGTGTAGTTGCCAATTCTGGTGGTCTATGGCAAATGCCAGTCGAGCTCTACGGTGCTGGGCAGTGAGCACAGGGCCCACTACAGGACGTCGGGCCCTCAGGCCACCCTCATGGAGCCTGTTTCTGATTGTTTGGTCAGAAACATTCACACCAGTGGCCTGCTGGAGGTCATATTGTAGGGCTCTGGCAGTGCTCATCCTGTTCCTCCTTGCACAAAGGAGCAGATACCGATCCTGCTGAGGGTTGAAGGACCTTCTACGGCCCTGTCCAGCTCTCCTGGAGTAACTACCTGTCTCCTGGAATCTCCTCCATGCGTCCAGGTACCGCAGTGATGCCCTGGTCCAGATCTGGGAGGAGATCCCCTAGGACACCAGTTTATTCAGTTTATTAAAATAGTGTTTTAAGATTTGGTTTATTTAAAAAAAAAATTGGGTTTATAAAAAATTCAGTTCATGAAAATGTACTTTATTTGCAGCGCCCCTGAGGGGATATGGAGGATAAAAAATACAATGGGTTAAAAAAAAAAAAAAAAGAACAAACTTTTGCGAGATAACACAAGAGACTGCGGTAAAGTTAGAAACATATTCACATATTCAAACTTCCAGGATGAATAAGTCCCACGTGAATGGTTGTAACACAGTAAACATACCTCTTCCCCACCGTGCAACAGAAACGGCTACAAGCCAGTTTTTGATCAAAATGAGCCGTCTTCTGTGGAGTCTGACTTATATTGACGTCTAGGAGAAGCAGGTAGCGACCGGAGCGCAGGGACCGGCTACAAATGTCTTCTACTGTATTATGGCGGTTGGCGTCAATGTTGCCAACTCCTCAATAAGACAAGTATCTATTGGCTGTTCTGAAAGGTGATATATGGCGTCATTGGCTACAAATACTACAAATATATTTACAAAGCAGCAAGTTTGTGAAAATGGACTTTACATAATTTAGGGCAATTTTTATTAGGCTGTTAATAAATTAACTTCTGTAACGTGTAGGACCAGCACACACATCAACGGCCTTCTCCTGTTCATACTACAGAAAAGACTTTTGGAAAATGGGCTTTTAAACAATTTTGGGCAAATGTTATTGTTGAATAAATGCAATTGTGCAACATGTCCGTTCAATAGCTTCACTTGGCCATTGATTTGTGAGGTGAATTTTGTGGTCTCACTCTTCGCAGAAGTGAAGTTATTGAACGGACATGTGACAGATTTGAATTTATTAACCATAATTCTTATGAAAATTACCCAAAATGATTGAAAAGCACATTTTCCCAAAGTCTTTGCTGTAGTATGAAGAGGAGGAGGTCATTGAAGAGTGAGGTGAGTTTTGTGGTTCTTCTCTTGACAGAAGTGATTCTATAGAAAGTACATGTTACAGAAGTGAATTGATTCAACAATAGTCAGAATAAAATTCCCCAAAATGATATAAAAGGACATTTTCCAAACTAATTGCTGTAGTAATACCAGGAAGGAGTCACTGATGTGTGAGGTGAGTCTTGTGGTCCTACACGTTACAGAAGTGAATTTATTAACAACCTAATAAAAATTGCTCTATTCTTATTAAGTCCAATAAATTCATATTGCCAGTTTTTGTAAGACCCGTGTCTTTATACCTGCTGTGCTGCCCCTCCCCCCATCTCAAAGCAACTGAACTGTTTGTGACAATAAAAAAGCGGCGACAGAAGAAAGTTCATTTGAATTTGTAAACATATTTGTGACTTTAAGATGTGTAGTGAAGCCATAAAGAGACTCTAGGGACACATTTTACTGTGAGAACCATCAAAAAGTCACTTTTGGATAATAAACAGCATTTTAAATGCCTTAGTGTTGTTTTTTTTGGGCAGTTCCAAGAGGATGAGTGGAGCTGCGGTGAGGGAGATGTGGACGATGCGCTGAGGAGGGAAGTGGCACACCTGAATGCGCCCCCGGGTAAACAAGAGCGGCGTTTCCAGGCTCTGGAGAGCGGGGCCAACAACGTCATCTTCATCAGAACTCACAATCTGGGTAAGCCTTGTCATTCCACTCAGACGGAGGACGCCCAGCGGAATACGTTGTGGTCGTGCATTTGTCGCTCTGATCTCATCTTCCTTGTCTTTTTGCTCATTTGCCTTCGCTGCAGAGTCTGACAAGCTGGTTCATCACATCCTGTCGGACCTGCACGCCACCAAGAAGAAAAAGACTCGCATCATCCTTCGAATGCTGCCGGTGAGACGCAAAGACATCACGTGACTTTTTCCTCCTATGAAGTACAGTAATCCCTCGTTTATGGCGGTTCATTGGTTGCACACACAATTTCCGCCAAGTAGGATTCCTTATTTCTACACAGAGAACCAGTTGACAACCTTCTAAACATAACATTATTAGAGGCCTGTAGGCATGAAATAACACCCTTATAGTCACCTTTACACTCCTATGTGCCAATATAGAAGACATAATAAGAGAAAATAAGACAGATAACACATAGAAAACTTGTTTACCACCTTCTAAATACGTTTTAACATTATTAGAGCGCTCCAGACATGAAATAGCTTCCATTTTACTACATTGAGATTATTTATAGGCTTGAAAATGCTTCATTTAAGCAAAAAATATGGAACGACTTATATATGCATATTTTTGATTCATCCTAGGCTGTATTGAGCCATGAAACACATTAGTTTATCAATTAATATATTTTTGAAAAACCGTAATAGAGTGACGACAGGAAATTTGAAGTGCGAACTGGCGAGGGAGATTACTGTCATGGAGAAATAATCCCAATCCGTTCCAGGGTCAAACTGTGGCCATCATAAAAGCTTTTATCAAGTCACATTTTAGCATCAGCTGTCGTACAAGTGTAAAAAGAAGTGAAGCGCTATACGTTCTGTATTCATTCTAAGAGGTTTACAAGTAATTGCCTTCTAAAGGGTGAGAGTTGAACATGTTTTTAGCATGCTAGCATACATGAAGCCTTGACACTTCACTTCGTATGATCATTCTGTGTGGGGCGGGCGTGGTTTCACCCCCACAGGTGACGGGGACGTGCAGGGCCTTCCCAGAGGACATGCTCAGGTACCTGACCACTTTCCTGGAACCCTGGTTCAAGAAGCCCAACCATGCCACCTACCAGGTCGCCTTCAAGGCCCGCAACAACAACCACAACAAGAGGGATGACGTCATCAAAGCCATCGCAGGTAGGATGTTTGTCCCGCTTGTTGGACCAGAAAAAGTTAGCATTGCTCCACGGAGCCACCCACAGGACTGGAATGGAGGAACTCCACCCCACCACCCTCCACCCACCCACATTTGTCTTTGTGTACAGGCCTGGTGGGGAAGATGAACTCCAAGAACAAAGTGGACCTGACCAAGCCAGAGCTCACCATCATCGTGGAGGTCATCAAGGCGGTGTGCTGCATCAGCGTGGTCCGAGAATACACGCTCTACAGGAAGTACAACCTGCAGGAAGTGGTTAAAGATGACGCCCCCAAGACGGATGATGCCACCACGGCCGAGCCTGAGAAGGAAGGCGACAAAACTGAGGCAGGAGACGAGGAAAGCGACGCAGTAAAAGTACAAAAGAAGGAAAATGAAGCAGTACAAGAAGAAGACAAGGAATGCGGTGCAGTAGAATTAGATGACAAGGAAAGTGACGCAGTAGAAGGGAAGGAAAATGATGCAGTTGTAGAAGACAAGGAAAGTGACGCAGTCGACGTAGAAAAGAAGGAAAATGACGCAGTAGAAGAAGAAAAAAAGGAAAGCGACGCAGTAGAAGAAGCAGCAGAGGAGGAGGAGGAGAAGTCTAGTGAAGAAGATATGGATGAAGACGATAAGCCACAGGACTGTAAGGATGTTAAGGGTGATGGAGAGTGAGGTTGTGTGTCTTTTTGTATCATAAGGAAGGCTGCTGTTGTTAAAAATCCACAGCCAATCAAATGAGTTTCGCAAAATAATGGCATGTGTTTTTATTACTAATTATTTATGCAGTTTTCAACCATCCAGCAGCTTTTAAAAAAAATCATTTTTTCCCTTTTCTTTGAATTTTGCAGGTTATCTTGTGCCACATTTCTGTAAATTTCCTCAATTAAAAGTCAGCCTGTGTGTGTGTTTTGGCGCCTTTATAATGAGCGTTTAATGTTTGACGGATCACGGCAGTGCTCCGCCACACCACCAGGTGGCGCCACTGCTGCACAGTCGCCACACGAACGCCACCATGTTAAGGGATGATGGGATTATTTGACGTGAAGTTGTATGACATCCCCATCAGCAGTGTAGTGAATCAACAGTGAGTTACCCCTCACTTTGTTCCGTAAGTGGAGATCGGGTTAATTGCTGGGGTCACTTAAGTCAAGAATTTGGCTGCTGCTACGCGAGAGTTTCCCGTCGCAGCGTCTCCATCCGCGTATGGAAACACTGGAACACACAATGGACATGCGAGAGTGCGTCGTGATAAGAACAGAGAGGAAATGGCGCCGAGCGGCTGAGAGGTCTGACTTTTTTGTTAGCAAGTTTTGTTTTGCAAATGTATTACTCTTTTGAACGAATATTGTATTCAGAGGCAAAACTCTTGACTTGAGTGACCCCCCCAGCAACTAACTGGAACTACTTTCCTCCTCACGGAAATCCGACCAGGGAACAAAGTGGACTGTAAAGTAACTTACTGTAGTTCACTGTTGATGGGGATTTCATACAGCTTCATGTAAAAAAAATCCGAACTAAACCTTTTTAAACCGTACATGGTCATGAGGAAAATCACATCTCTCCAGATGTTGCTTGCTTGCTTTTATTTTGAAAATATCTCATGTCACTTATCGGTCTATAAGCAGCCATATTGTCAGTGAAAGGAAGTAAGAGTACAGTACAGTATTATGATTGCGATACATAAAAATGGCTATTACGATTTGTACTGAGGTATATGGACAACAACTTGATTAATTTGCTTATTTGTTGACTTTAAAATGTTAATTGTACATTAAATTGAAATGACAAATATTTTGAGAACATAAGCATAATGGTAAATGTTAGCACTGTCATGTTAGTGGAAATGCTAAGGGCTAATATTAGCACATATTATATTGTGTGTGCTGACAAATGGGCAGATTAGCTGTGTTCGTCTTGATTGTTGTAAAACCTTATTTGCAGTGTTTGGGATAATTTATAATAATATAATAACTAAACATGGCTGAACAGTGACACTTAAGGCTGAATTGTGCGACAGGTAGTGGTAGTTTCCTGTTATAACTGGTGGGCATACGGGCTGAGCACGTGACTTAATTCTCCACCAGAACGCTCGGAGGCAGATTTTCACTTAACAGCTCTTGTTGATGAGCCTTTTGGCTTCATGTGTCGTAGTAGTGAACAATGGCGACTGAAAGTGACATCCGTCACTTGAACTGCATGCTCCTCAATTTACTCCATTGTGTCTTCTGCTTTGGCTGACTTTTTGGGGTCTTAACGGGAGGGCTTTTTTGAGAGGTGGACGCCAAGCGCCGCCGGAGGCTTTGTCGCCGTGAAGCAGTAGTAAAACAGCTTAAAGTTGCGATTGTTTGCTATTTATGACTTTGAACAACACCAGGGATGCAAATCTCTTTGTGGTAGACAGTTCATTACACATCTGCCGCATGGTTTAAGAGACAGACCAAGCGGTTGCCCAGGGACACAACGGAAGTGACTGGATGGAGGGCGCGAGGATCGAACCGCCAACCTTCCGGTTTCTGGACAACCTGCTCTAAACTGCCGCCCCTCCAGATTCCCAAAAATGTTAACACAAAACACATTTTATAGACAGTAATTATAGTTTTACATGCACAAAATAATGCAAAAAATATAATGCTCCAAAAAATAAAGGGAACACTAAAATCACATCCTACATCTGAATGAATGAAATATTCTTACAAAATATTTTGTTCTTTACATAGTTGAATGTGTTGACAACAAAGTCACACAAATTTATTATTTTCTTTATCTATCCATCCATCCATTTTCCATCCGCTTATCCAGGTCCGGGTCACGGGGGCAGCCGTCTCTGTGGGGAAGCCCAGACTTCCCGGTTCCCGGCCACCTCCTCCAGCACTATTGGGAGGACACCGAGGCGTTCCCAGGCCAGCTGTGAGACAATCCTTCCCTCACTCGTGAACAAGATCCCGAGATACTTGAACTCCTCCACCTGGGGCAGGACCTCATTCCCAACCTGGAGGGAGGGAGCAATCCACCCTTTTCCAACTGAGAACCATGGCCTTAGATTTGGAGGTGCTGAGTTTCATCCCAGAAGCTTCACACTCAGATGCAAACCACCCCAGTAAACACTGGAGGTCACAGCGCGATGGGCTAGTGGTCTGGTGGGCTAGTGGTTAGCATGTTGGCCAACAGCCTGGAGATCAGGAAGACCTGGGTTTGAATCTCCCTTGGGCATTTCTGTGTGGAGTTTGCATGTTCTCCCCGTGTGTGCGTGGGTTTTCTCCGGGTACTCCGGCTTCCTCCCACATTCCAAAAACATGCATGTTAGCTTCATTGGCGACCATAGGTATGAATGTGAGTGTGAATGCTTGTTTGTCTATATGTGCCCTGCCATTGGCTGGCCACCAGTCCAGGGTGTACCCCGCCTGTCGCCCGAAGTCAGAAGGCTCCAGCATGCCCCCTCGACCCTAAAGAGGAGAAGTGGTATAGAAAATGGATGAGATCCTAAGGCCACTGAACTGGACTCCCTCGATGCCTTGGCTGCACATAGAAATTCTGTCCATGAAAATTATGAGTGGGTGACAAAGGGCAGCCTTGGCGGAGGCGAACCAGGCTCCTGCTCCGGTTGTACAAGGACCGAATGGCACGTAGCAGCGTGCCACCAATCCCGTACACCCCATAGGACACTGTGAGGGACACGGTCGAATGCCTTTTCCAAGTCCACAAAGCACAGGTAGACCGACTGGGCAAACTCCCAAGTACCCTCCAGTACCCTTGCAAGGGTGTAGAGCTGGTCCAGTGTTCCACAACCAGGACGAAAACCACATTGCACCTCCTGTAGCCGAGGTTGGACTAACGGTCGTACCCTTCTCTCCAGCACCCTGGAATAGACTTTCCCAGGGAGGCTGAGGAGTGTGATCCCCCTTTAGTTGGAACACCACCCCGGTCTGCCAATCCAAAGGTACTGTTCCCAACTTCCACGCAATGTTGAAGAGACGTGTCAGCCAAGACGGTGACTCAACATCCACCCATATTTTTAAAATTTATTATTTGTATTTATTTTCATTTACATTTTATTTAGATTCATTTACAGTATTGCAGGGGCGCTACAGCCACGTAACTTCTGCCTTCATTCAGCATGTATATGATCGCAAGCAGCTCGCGATCCTACAACAGGAAACAGGCAGTCCTACATGAAGGAGATTGATTGACAATGGTCTACAGCCAACACAAGGGGCGGCTTCTGAGCCAATCAGGACTGTTGTGGCGCTACCTGTATATTTACTGAGACAACTTCAAAGCGACTTCAACTCTCACATGAGTATACAACACCCTCTACTGGCAGCAGTAGTAAATACAACAACAGACACATGCAACACAGCACCGATAGATCACTCTAATACACCACAAGGAAGCAGAACGCAATGTAAATTGCAGATGTTGCAGCGGGCATCCCTCATGACCGAGGGCCCTCGTCTGTGTGGTAACAGCTGGGTTCTTCAACAGGACAACGCTGCAGTTCACAATGCTGGCTTGACCAAGGACTTCTTCAGGGAGAATAACATCACTCTTTTGGACCATCCTGCATGTTCCCCTCATTTAAATCCCATAGAGAACATTTGGGGATGGATGGCAAGGGAAGTTTCTAAAAATGGCCATCAGTTCCAGACAGTTGATGCCCTTGGTGAAGCCATCTTCACCATTGGAGCAATGTTCCCACTAGCCTCCTGGAAACACTCCCATCAAGCATGCCCAAAGCCATTTTGGAAGTGATGAACAAGAACGGTGGAGCTACTCATTACTGAGTCCTACTGAGAACATTTTTGGTTCTGGTTTGGAGATTTTGTTGTTCTTTTTTGAGCAATGGTCTTAAACTTTTGATCAGCTGATAAACAGCCTATTTCAGTTTAATTGTTGCTTTCAATAAATGACTTTTTCAAAGTGCTTTTTGTCTCACCCCCCCTTCTTGTTTTTACATATTGTAGCGCTACTTAAACCCTCATTAAGATCCAAATGTGCAAAATGCTAATTCTAGCAATTTCTCAACTGGTCTAAAGATTTTGATCAGGAGTGTCTAAGACAGGCATGTATAACATACAAGACATGAATATATAAACAAGGAACCTTCGATGTGCAAGCAAAGCAGCTCACAGGCAAACGCAATGACAATCTTCTTGCCATTCTTCCAAAGTACACAGCAAATTCAGCACGCCTAAATTGACACTGTGGAGTTCATCTCAACACTTTCAAAGTGTCCCATGGGGTCCACTCTACAAAGTGTTATTTTAACACTTTGGAAAGTGTAGCCATTTTTACACCATTGTAGAGTCAATATTAACTATTTATATAGTTAAAATTTAACACTCGACACCGACCGGTGTTGGATTTTTTTTAACACTAGTGTGGTGTCACAAATTAATTCTCTTAAGAGTCATTTATTAACTCTATTAACTCTAGTGTCATTTAAATACTCTCAAAGGAGTTGCAACATTAACACTATAAAAGTGTTAATATACTACTTTACAATAAAATAAAAATAAACAATATGACTAGTTGACGGCTTCATACATTTTATTCAAAAACATTTAATTTACAACAGACAGGCAAACAACATTAGGGCACTTCGTATGCTCTTTAACAATTGTCATTAGAGCACTGCTTGTCAAATGATAGAAAACGCAACCGTTTTAGTCTTCAATGCAGTACACATTAAACAGGTCATCATAGCACATTCTTTTAGTATTATTATATCACAGATCTTCTTGAACACAGGTAGATCAAAGCTACATCCAGTACATGTGAACAAACTAACCTGGTGCTCTATACCGTAACGTCTCACCCAGTTGGTACTTGACACACTTGGAAGATGCTTGCAGACATCATGCCTGACCACGTTCCTCCCCACTTTTCAACTTGCAGATTGTTTTTGATGTTGTAGGGCCAAATTCAAATCTTCTAAAATAGTAATTTTCATCATGAAAGGCCACAACAACAAATTTTTAAAAATTTTAACCACACCTTAAAAAATTGTGTGGCTTCAAAAACACATGCACCACGTATGGATAAGAGGGCCAATGTTTTGTATGCATCTTGGATAGTATCATCAAGCGGTGCTTGGGAATCAACTTCTTACCAGGAAGCAATGCTTTGTACCGAGTGTGGTGGTCACTTATCAGATGTTTCAAGTAAAGGATCATTCCATCAGTTATGGTGTAGGAGAACACTATGTTGACAATCTGCATCAAAAGGAGGAGGAAGTTCCAGTGATCATTCTCCTTTCAATAACATCAAATATAAGTGGAGTGTTACGTAGAAGACACCATGACTGGGCAGCATTCAGACCCAAATGTTTGCTCTTATCCATTTTTAACCATACGAGAGACTGAAGACAAAGTGAGCTTTGAACAGTTCATCAAAAGCTGCAATAAATGTATGTGCCTTGCATGGAACCGGCTTTTGGTCAATAATGTAGAACCTCTGGATGTCACCTTTGCTCACTGATGCAGAGGAGAAATGGTTGTCTTGTGTCAACAGTCTTGGAAGGGGGTCACACTGGCTCTTTTCTGTGGGTGAAAAGGGCAACAACAACAATTAAAACCCCTGTGCATGGTTTCCATTTCTCAGGTGTTTAGCACACCTTATTACAACACTGAATCAACACAATTAGCCGATTCAAGAACATCTGCAACCTAAAATGAATGCTTTTAGACAGAAATCATATTTTGATATGTAAAAATGTACCTTTGCATACCTTAAGATGTCTGAGAAGATGGTTGGCTGCTTGAGCCAAACTGATCTTTACTGTTTTGTTTTTTTTCTGGCCTCTAAAAGTCGGCGGGAGCAGATGCAGGAGTAGAAGGATGGAGGATGTATCACTGCCCCAGCCTAAAAGAAAAACAGCTAAGAAATAAATATTTTAAGTTATTTGCGTAATACAGAACTGTTTCTACTGACCACAGCTGTCATCAGGTTGAGGTTCAGTTCCTGACAGCAACTCATCAATGTTCTGCTTTTGCGGGAGAGTCTTGCAGTCTGCAGTGACTTTTGCTTTGAAGACGGTTGATCACTTAGCCAGGAACCTCTGAGATACTTCATCACCAAACATCATGGAGAAATGGTTGACGTAATGGGTAATCTAATACTGAACTAGTCCAAACACTAACACTAACACTTTCCTAACCAATCCAGGAACATCAAGGAAGCGAGGGAACACATTGAGGACAGACGATGATACATCAAAAATATTAAAATGATAGTGTGTTCATGGGAATTCAAGAGGATTGTTAAATACACTAAACAATACCATGCATAAAAACACCTTAGGTGAATTTGATATTAACTTTACTGTACATTAATTTACTCAAAGCTTACCTGTCATGCTTCATCCTGATCCATTGGTTCTGTTGGGTTCCTCTTTCTTGTGGGCTGAAGGATAAATTGCCGAACCTGATGAATGGGATGGAGCAGGCAAGAGTGGAGACTCACCACCAACTGGCGATAACTGGGGTGAAGCTGGGGATAGTGGAGTCTACGCAGAGGAGGAATGAACAGAATAAGAATTTCATTGTGTAGTATAACTACCTGTTTTACTGTGCATATGACCAGAAAACGCTTGAATCTTGGAGGATGCTTCATCTCCAATCAAATCTCTTACTCTACAAAACACCAATTACTACTAAAACAAAAAATATTTTTGGGGGAATTTCAACCAAGGGAAAAGGGGCTAAAAATTGAATATCAAATGAAAATACGGTGTCACTTTACAATAAGGTACACAAAATGACAGTAAATGAGGAACAAACCCACCTAACCCTTACCACAACCGTATTTCACAACCATAAAAGGTGCACTTAAAAGTCTTAAATTTTGTCCAAAATAGGCGGGGCGCCTTATAATGCGGAGCGCCATATGTGTGTACCGAGTTCCAAAATGTGTAAGTGTTGCTGCGTGACTTTTATGAGCGCTCCGCTCGACTGACTGGGAGCCTGCCGACACGCTGCTTGTATAGAGGAAAGGAAAGGTGGACGTGACTGAGGACGTATACAAGTATAAGTATATAAGTATATTTTATGAAATGGCGCCATTTATCCATCCATTCATCCAACTACTACCCAACTATATCAAAAATCCTACTAAAAATAAATATGGAAAAGCCCCAGTTGCAGGGCTTATTATGCCTTGATTAAAAAAAGATATTACTTACCATATTCATGTAAGACTCAAGGAAAGGTTTGCTGTGAATCAAGAAGAAAAATAAAGATGTGTAGTTCACTTCCAACACATGCCTGACAATTATTTTTAAGTTACAGTAACAATTACAGTTGCCAACCTTGATATCTTGTATGTTGTACAGCATATCAAGTCCTTTGCTGGGGGCCAGCAGGCCTACGTGTGGGGGCTCCTCGTGCCAATTAGCTAGTTAGCCATTAGCTCATTAAAAATGAAGACAGTATAATGAAGATATAACGTAGCGTTCACTTACTTTGCCAAATGTTGCACAGGCAGTGCCGATTCAGCTCACAGCAACACTAAATAG
This sequence comes from Dunckerocampus dactyliophorus, assembly GCF_027744805.1. NCBI lineage: Eukaryota > Metazoa > Chordata > Actinopteri > Syngnathiformes > Syngnathidae > Dunckerocampus > Dunckerocampus dactyliophorus. Next base: position 3,508,154 of record NC_072824.1, read on the forward strand.
AAAATATAACTTAGCAAAAACACGAGCTAACATTAGCAAAGGCTTTGGGTGGAAACAGCTGCCTCAGTTTATTAGTCTTAAATATCACACCAAAGGCTAACGTTTTTTATGTGTTAGCATCCAGGTACAACACAATTCATTAGTTCATCTATTTTAAACGTTTACTTACCTACTGATGCAAAATGATTCCTAATTGTCAACTTCTTCCATCTGCTTTTCATTTCAGCAACGTGAGGTGAGGGGTGGAGTCTAAATGAAATGTCCGTGGGCGGAGCTTAAGACACGTGAACACCGTAAGGCGTTAAATGGAGGGTGGAAGTGTTGAATGTCTTTATTGTGACAGAAGATTTGAACATTCAACACTCCATTTTAACTACAACATTTTCATGATCCAGTGTTAAATTTAACATTTTTAAGAAAATGCAGTGTTAGATCAACTCCAAATAGTGTAAGATTGACACTCCAACTTCAAGATTCTCATCAACACCAAAAAAATTAACACTCCTCAATTTGCCGGATGCTTGTGAAAGTTGTCCCACCAGCTAGAGGTCCGATTGGGTGTAGCCCCCAATCGCCATCGTTGGCAGCAGCATTGTAGCTGTTTTAGAGAGCAAAACAGCAGCAGTAGCATTCTCCTCAATGTAAAGCGAAAGTAGGCGTATGTTTCATTTGAGTATGCTTAAAAGCAGCAATGTTATGTTTGCCATTGCACACGTTGAACTCTACTTATCTGATGTGGAAATAACGGCACATGATTGTTACGTCATCTGTCGACAACAATCCAAAAGCTCTGTCTTCGCCCTCGACACGCATACGCTGAAGCCGGACTTTTCCAAAATCTGCACCCTGGCCCGAGTTTTCAAAAACCTCAGTTTTTAAGGACAAAAGCAGGCGACCGCAAACCAAGGCAACATTTTAGCAAAAATTGTTAACCCAAAAACGCTCTAACCAGGACGGACGTTAACCGAGGTACCTATGTATAGCGGACACAATCACAATGGAAAGCATGTACCCGACAGCCATGCTAATGCTAACTACTGTTTGTTTGCACAGGTTGGAACCACATTTCTGGTATATTGAGATTCCGATATGTGTTAACAATATGCAAGCTCACACTGAGACTTAATGAGAAAATGTGCAGTAAGCAAGTTATCTCGTTTTTTCCATCCACGCTCATTACACTTTTACCTGAAGCGCTGCTGACCCAGCGTTCGTTATCTCCGCTTACCTGCAAGTCTTCACCATCAGTGTGACCCGCAGGCAGGCGTACATGGCAGTTTGTTATTTATTGTCTTGAGTGATGCCAATTAGACGTGAGTGGGCTAGGTGAAGGTTAGCATATATAGCAAGATAGTGGAATTTTAATGATGCCGTCAGCACGGCCTCGCAATATTAATCGTTAGCGTCGTGTGACGTCTAATGGAGAAATAGTGCTGTTTGGATGTTATTAATGGCCCCCGAGGTGACGTCTAATTAGGCCTCAGAGTCAAGCCAACTAGGAGGAAGACAAACATCCACAGCGTTGCGTCGGGTTTAAATGTCACCGGCGCTGAAACAATCGCATCCACAGGCCAGCGTGCACGCCGTCCCCGGGGTCGGGATTAGCCGTGCGCGCCGCTGTGGCTCTATATTTGACCTTTATGAGCGGCTAAGTAGTGATCTCCTGGGTCTCATTTGTCTCACTTTAGCCGAACAATGGCCCCCGTGCTCCCTCCCCACTCCCATCACATGCAACCTGCACAATGTCCTGCGAGGACGACTGCATGTGACCACAGCTGCCAGTCACAGAAGTACAAATCATCTGTTCCAGGGTCAAACTTCTACCATCATCGGACTGCTCAGCTCAAGTGTTTTGTGTGTTTTTTTGCCGGGTTTTTTTATTATGCCACCACACAGATAGCAAAGCGTGATCATAACCACAGAAGCAGAAATAGTCCACACAAGCTTAACACGCAAAAAGCAGAGGAAGAGGAAATAGAAGGTAATATAGTTACATAGCATAGCTGTACAAACATCTCTGTCCGGGCTGTTAAGGACAATATCAGTAGTTTCCACAGGGCTGCAATCTATCTGTGGCGGAAGTGTCAAATTTGCATCATTTTGATGGACAAAAAAAGAAAGAGAACAGCGATACAGTCATTCCCTCGCCACTTTGCGCTTCCCAATGTTGTAGCTTCACTCTGTCACTCTTGTCTGTAGTAAACCTCCTTTTCTAAGGTTTCTTAGAAAAGACATGAAGTAACACCCCTATAGTCACCTATATAGTACCTACAGTCACCCAATATACAGTAGTAGACATAATAAGATATAAATAAGTTATTTTCTCTTATGTCTACTATATGGGGTAATAGGAGTGGAAAGGTGACTATAGGGGTGTTATTTCATGTTTAGAGGGCTCTAATCATGTTAAAACTATATTATTATTATATTTATAACTATATTTTATTCTCAGGCAGACCAGGCGTGTATGAGGTGTGTTAAGAAGCAGACCAGGGGTGTGGCGAAATATCAATATGTCGAACTATCGCGATATTTAACCCGACAATGGATTGTCAATATGGGTCAGAAGTCACAAAATAAGACAAAGAAGAAGAAAAGAAAGCAGAAGAAGAAAAACAAAGAAATGGCGCCCGATGGCGGACTCGGGTGGCGAAGTTGAAGGGAAAGATACGTCAGCATATTTGAAATGACAAGTGCGGACTCACGTTGGCTTTTATAGCGCGGATAAGACAAGGCTGGGCTTTGCAGGATGCAGGACTACGACTGTTAGGGATGTGGACGATAAACCGATGCGACCGGATATTCGGTTTGACGAGCGCATCGGTATCAGCCTCCTGGATGGATCAGAATCAGCCTTAAATCCTTGCATGAATGGATTGTAGACATGCAACGGGTATCGCGAGGCTAGCAACCGCTTCACAATAATGATGTGAGGATCGATACTGAAATAGCGATACTGTCACGGTGGGGGTTGCTGCTGTCGAAGACTTGACCCCCGGTATGCAGAGACGAGGCGGCAAGGTGCAGAAATAAAAATAATTTTATTTGCACAAGGCAACAGGAACAAAACTAAAAGTGACAAAGGAAAAACAATTCAAAAGTAACTGAGATGGTGAGTCTAGGTGACAGCACTGGCCGAGCAACGAGGTTCATCAACCATGACATAAACAATGAACCAGCGCCGCACATACGATAGCGCTGGCCTTTTAACCGCCGCTAATACAAATTGTCCACAGCTGTGCGGACACCGGGCATGAAGCGGCTGTAACTTCCACCACACCGGAAGTACAGCTCGCCAAAATAAGGGCGCAGGACAGGAAACACTCGCTCCTGTCCTGCGAAACATGACAGATACTTGGGGTTTAAAGTAAATAAATAAAGTACTTAAGTGAATTGTTATATTATTAATGAATTTATTTAAATGAATAATTTATTTTAATTGCATGTCTTGCATTCATTATGCTAATGATATGAAATATACTACTTTTTAAAATGTACCAAAAATATTGTTTCCTTAGGGCATTCAATCGATTGTTGTCTTAGGTTGTCTTACAAAACTTCATCAGTTGATCCTCAAAGACTAGGTGGGACACACAACAGTCAGACTAGATAGGACAGCTCTAGTCTGAGATCCTGGTGCAAGATCCAATCTATTTATCCTGTAAAGGAGGAGGCAGGTCCAGACAGAAATGGTTGGCTCTTCAGTGGTGTCAAATGACGATGGTTAGCATACAGTGGAGTGGGGCCTCACAACCAACGATGGTGGTTTGGGTGGTATCACCTTCGTTAGCATCCAATTCAGATGTAATGATAGTCATGGACTCATCTGAAACCAAGGTGGCTATGCTAGGTAAGTTTGCAAAGTGTCAGTATCAAATCAGTATTGCCAGAACCAGCCTTAATTTGACTCAGTATCGGATTGGAAACAAAATCAGTGGTGTCACGCATCACTATTTGACGGTCTGTCTCTTAAACAACGCGAGACCCTGGGCTGCCAGCGAAAGGATTATCACACATGCTCTGTAGCTTAGCATGATGGAAGACCAGAATGGATGTAAATAGCGTAAGCAGCGCTAGCATTAGCAGCACGCTAGCTAGTCATAAGGAAAGATTTTCAACACATCAGCATAACATACGCACATTATTGCCATCTGCTTTATCTTACTTATTATTCATTGTGTCTTTTACACAATGAACAGAAAGACAGGAACAACATCAAATGAAAAGCACTAAATGAATACAGCGCCACCATCCACCAGTACCAGCTGGACTTTGTTTTTCAGAGAGGTTGTGTACCACAAATATACACATTAGCACTCAATAAGGTCATCCAATCTTACCTTTATGCATTCCCACATAGTATCAGCATTTGGGGGCAATACAGTATAGTAGTCTATCTGTGCAGAGTGGGAGAACGTTAAATGGTGCGTTCAAGGAAATGGGACAAGTCGCATCACTCCTGAAACAAACATGCAAACTATGGGATTTGTAACTATTATTTTTTGGCTAACATAACGGCCCATATTTCCATCTCTGAGGTTGTGCTGTGCTTGTTGGCATAATGAAGAGGCAGACGAGTGTGTGTGGAATTGTTATTGAAATCAGGCTGCATGCTAAGTCACCTCGTGTGTGTAATGAGGTTTGGGTTTTTATGCCCCGTGGTAAAGTCTTCTCACGGCGCGTTGTGCTTGACGACAAGAAGAAGTGGCGATGATTGCGTCCTCGTGTGCCAACGTGGGATTTAGCAGCGAGATGTTTTTTTGTCCTTCTGGCCTCCAGGCACAGTGCTGCTTCCTCCCCCTCACACACACACACACACACACACACACACACACACACACACAGAGTGAAGAGATGCATTTGTTTACTTCCATCCATTGTTATTTGAGATGATTAGTGTGTGTGTGTGTGTGTGTGTTATAATAATAGAAAGTGCTTATCAAACCTCAGCAGCCTGCTGTTAGTGTTTACCCCCGTGATCCTACAGGTGGAACACAGCAGTCATTCTCAACATCCCCATTTGTCCCCAGCTGAAAGAGAGGATGGATTTAGTTGATTTGGTCATAAGTCATTTGTGGCGGACATACACGGGACGTCATAAAAGCAGCGGCGGATATTAGCGTGGGGATAATGACTTTTCTTAATACCTGTCACGTATTTACTGTAGTTTGCTGATGTGACTGGACAGAAGAGGTCACACCTCCCGCTAACATGAGTTCTCATGCATTCATTTATTTGTGGCTGTGTGAGGATCAAATGTTTAGATAATAATTAGGCAAACGTGTCCTTCATTAAGTACAATTGGAATGGAATACATAAATGTGTTGTTAAATGTACCATTCATTCATGAAGTAAATACACCAATAAATAAATGTGTCATTAAATAGTTAAAATACCAGTTCATTGTTTTTTTTTTTATTTAAAGATGTATTGATTAAAACATTTAATCATGATTAATCACATTTTGTCCACAGTAGCTCATAACTAGAAACTAGAAAGAAGTTTATATCTATGATAAGTACGGATTCCATACGCATCTAGATACACGGCTTAGGATACCATTCAAAAACCATACATTGTAAAACACAACGATTGGGTACAGTGTGCAAATGATGTGATTCCATTTCATACGAATTGTAAAAAGTGTCGTTCTTACAGTATTTTCAAACATGTAAAAGACCACATCATGTCCCCAAGCATGCTGTCAGGCAGGGGTCCCCGACCACCAGGCTGCAGAAAATGTTCAGATGCAAAAAATAAAATAATTTGTAAATATCTACATCAAATTTTATAATAAAAGAAAGAAGCCAATTGTATCAAAGTGTCATTCTTACAGTATTTTCAAGTGTGTAAAAGAGCACATCATATCCCCAAGCACGCTGGAAGGCAGGGGCCGCGGGATAAAAAAAAAAACACTTAAAAAACGTAAACACTTAAAAAAAATAATAATAATTTTTAAATAACTACATTGAATATCAAGTAAATGGATATCAATTTTGGAAATATGGGACATTATTTTATTCAAAAAATAATATATAGTTAGAAATCCAATAGTTTACATGTTTGTTTGTTGCAAGCGGTGACATGTCCCACTTTGTTGGACAACCCTTGAACGCACCATCTAACTTGCACAGATAGACTACAATACTGTGTTTTTACCCTTTTTCTTCACCTCATATTTGCCCCCAAATGCTGATACTATGCGGGAATGCGTAAAGGTAAGATTTGATGACCTTATTGAGTGCTAATGTGTATATTTGTGGTATACGACCTCTCTGAAAAACAAGTCCAGGCTGGTACTGGTGGATGGTGGCTCTGTATTCATTTAGTGCTTTTAATTTGATGCTGTGCCTGTCATAGTTTTACACAATACATCATAAATAAGATCAATTAGATGGCTATAATGTACGTAGGTTTTGCTGATGACTAGCTAGCGCGCTGCTAATACTAGCGCTGCTGTTATTTACATCCATTCAGGTCGTCAGTCATGCTAAGATATGGAGCATGTGTGACAATCCTTTTGGGGGCAGCCCAGGCTCTCGTGTTGTTCAAGAGACAGACTGTCAAGTTGCTAGTCTTGCGATACCCAGTGCATGTCTCTATAATCCATTCTTCCATTCATCAGTGTAGAAAAAAAATGTATTTACTGAGTGGGTAAATAATTATTACAAGTAGATTTTACAATAACTGTTTGCATTGGTGTCTATTGATTGAATTATTGTTGAGTGCTTTAAAATAAGTACAGTATAGATATAACTGTTTCATCAATTAGTCGAATAACGTAGTGAATGATTACAAGTACTTTATAGAAATAATGCTTGATTAAATAATAAGTGGAGTAGGTGAACATCTGTTTAAGTGTGTCAAAGGCTGAACAGCCAGAATGTAGACAAAACTACCTTGACATAGACTGAGGAAAAGAATGTTTTGTTTATGTCAACAACTACAGTACAGTAAGTCCTCTCGGGACAGCGAAGGAGCTGGCTATGATCTGCTGGCGTCACAAGCTTCGTCAAGGAATTCAGGAGAGAGTTATCTTTGGAGGGACTGTCGCCAATGGTCTGAGCAAACAAGTATAAAAATGACTAAGGGACGATCGGGGGGAGCGCAGGAGCGGTACAGGTGAAATGAAACGGGGGTCCAGGTACATGTAGACTGCGGAAACTATCCTGTCAGACTTATTTTTCAATTATTATGTCTGATTTATCTTTCAATTATTATGTCTGACTTATTCTTCATTACATTTAAACATCTAATATGCTGTGAGAGTCTTTGTCCTTCTCATAACTGGAGATTAAAAACCACGCAAGGGGGAGATGAAATTGGCTTAATTATTTTACCAAAGTGCTCCTTTGACCTCATCTCCAACATCCAGCCATTAATCAAGGATTTATGGCTGATTCTTATCCATCCGGGAAGCTGCTGCATCTCTCGCCTGTCAAACCGGATATCCGGTCGCATGGGTTTATTGGCGACTCACTGAAAACGGCTCCGTGACCCCCACCAGTTGAGAATCACTGATATAGAGGAGCTTTGAATGGCATTTTCACAGTAGGTAGAACACTTTGGCTGATGCAGATCATTTTTGCAGTATTGGATGTCCTCATGTCTTCTTTGACTCACATTAACATACTGCGTCTGTTTCAGTTTGATTTTTTTTACATCATACACAGTATAACTTAATTTGCCATTTATTGAAGTAAAAGTGTAACATGAATATGTTCTTGTATTACAAAAGAGAAGTCCAGCTCCTTGGTTTTATGAAACAGTTTAGATGAATAGCCCTGATTTAGAGTCTTAAGCGCTATGTTGGGGTCAAACATTGCAATAATGCTTACTCTGTTCTTCTTCTTGGTCTTTTTGCAGGAGGATGACATGGGATTGGCCCGCCAACAGAGGCAGCGGCTGCAGGGGACCACAGCGAGGGCGACAGTGCAACATGTGTATTATTGTATGTGACGAACAGAGGGGGCTCCCTAAGAGGACGCACGGCCCTAACAGGATTTGGGAATGGTGCCCACCAGCTGGAGGCGGGACGGGGACGGCCGGGGATGCGGGGAGGGGTGGCCATCAACCGAGGAGGAGTGAGTGATCACTTTGGGAGGGAATTAACTGCTGCAAAGTTGTGCTCGCCCGCTCGCTTGCTTTCAGAATACATCATCAAATGCTGGGGGCTCAGCAGGGGGCCATGGGGTGTGCCTGTCTGAAGAGGGTGCCGCCGTGTGTTTACACGGGTCCATCTGCGACCAATGGATGCGGTGAGTAAGGGTGTTGTTGCCAGAGTGCTCCTGATGCTCCGTATCACCGCCCCTTTCAAACGCACGCATCCACAGTGGTCCAGCCCAGAAACCCTTTGATGCTCCTCCATACCGCTGCGTGATGATGTCATACGGCGAGAGAGCCGGTGAGGGAGGGAGGCATGATCAAAGCCGAGAAGGGGAGGGATGAAGACGCAGGAGGAGAGGATATCCAAGACAACAACGGGACAAAGATGGCGACGGCGTCTGCGACGGGACGTCCGCCCGTCTCCCGACACCTCAGGATCACCCGGCGGGAGCTTGAGTGCTCGGCGTTCCCCATTCATCCCCCCGCCCCCCCAAGTCCCAATCCCTGCAGGATGACCACCGACATGACACGCCGGAACCACCAGGCCGACCGCCGCCGCCATCACCGCCAGGGTAGCACGGTAAGCCTCTCCTTCGTCCACCTTCGGCGTTAAGCTGTCAAACAATCGCTTCCAAGCATCTCCATCTTTCTAATAAGACATTTTCTATCCTTTTCCTTTCTTTTGCCAATCCCTTTCATGCGCCTCTTTTGGCTGCTAATATCGGCCTCTCTTTGCCATCAAAGGCAGCACATCAATTGCCTTGACTCCCAAGCGTATGCGTGATGGAGAGGAAAAGGGGGGAGAGAAAAAAAAAACAGATGAACGCCATGTATCAAAGATCAAGGCAGGCTTTCATGCCTCGGTTTGGCCTTGCTTGGGTTCTGCTTTCCATCATACTCCGTCCAGAGGTAGCGCCGCGCTCAATCCCGTCCCATCCTAGCCAAACCGCCGCAGCCATCCGGAATTCGTTCTGAAATCGCTTTTGTTTCATTTCATTTCTTTCTGCTTTTCTTTGGGAATATTTCGTGGCAGCCCTACAGGGCCTGATGATGACAATACGTGAAACAATATTTGAATAAGCAGCAGGAGGGCAGCCGGCTAATCCAGTGTGGCTAATCCAGCATTGGTGCCGGCCATATTGGCGGCCAGAGTATTCAGCCGCGTCACAATGCACATCAGCGGGACGCCATGGCAGATATACTGACACTCCTACTACAGGCTGCGCTGGGAAAGGCCGGCAGATGGATGGAAGGATGATAGAGAGATAGCTGGATGGATGGTATCGACCATCCCTGATCAGAACTGAGGAGGATGGACTCGTCTCTTCTGCTTAAGATGCTCATCAAATGTTCCACTAAAAGAGCCGACTAGATGTCAAAGTCAACAAGAGGAAATTCGGCACATCCTCCTCCTCTTTTGTTGCGGCAAAAGCAAAGCAAATACTTGTCTCCAGTGAATCTGAAGGAGCCAGAGGTCTGTTGCTCTTTTAAGCGCCATATAATGAAGATTTTACTCTGTGCCGACCATCTAAATGGCTCTTTGTGCCGGGGAGGGCCCCAAAGAGATAAGCCTGCTTCTGACAGGCCTCCGTACGGACGGCCCAAATTTGCAGTGGCAGCTGGAACAAAGGAGCCCCCCCCACACACACACAAACTGGCTGACACAAAAAAAAGCACCCATCTCTGCACTGTTTGGGCTGCTTGACTCAATTCCAGGATTCCTACTTTTGTCTTCATTGGACATGGCAGTTGTGGTCACATGACCAGTAAAAAAATAACAAGCACCTCAAGGATGGCTTGTTTATGATTATTAATACAGCCAAGTCACTTCCGTTTAAGTCGACAACCCGTTATACCAACTCAAGTCCTGATCCACCGTGTTCTTCTTATTACTAAAAAGTGTCCGCTTAAGTTGACGTCGACGTACACAGTCGACCGCTTTTGACGTCATAAAAAGTGAGCGCCAAAGTGGTTATTTCTATGTGCTGCATCATTGTTAACTTCATGATTAAACGTTATTATTACACCTAATAGCTTTTCATATATGGCCTCGTTGAACACTCACATACACAACTAGAGCTGCACAACAAGTACAAATGACTGGTGGAAAAATACCGGAAGAGGCAGATACACAGAAGATTGTTCTCACTCTCTCGCGCAAGCTTACCTTTCACTTTCACACAAACTTAACTTTCACTTTGTGAGGGGCGTGGCAAATGCTTTATCTAGGCTCTGTATGGAGGCCAGTAACCAAATATGCTGTTGCTTTTCTATACAGTTTGAAAACCTTTTAAATTATGTGGTCATTGACTCCCATAGCAATGAGGTTCCAAGCACCGGGAAGAAAAGCTCAGGAAAAGACATAGCTTGTACATCACTAACAACAACATCGCTAGTGTGTAACCAAACACCTCGCTCGCTCACCGTGCAACCAAAAATAACACAACAAGTAGCAAGAGTGGAACAAGCAATGTAACTGCACCACCCTTTTTTATGCGGGTATGGAAATATATGCTTGCACATAAATATACACGCAAACCAATGCTGTTTTATACAAAGCTATAACCCGCAAGGCATGCTGGATAAATTCCTGTTGGGAATATGTGTTTAAATGAGTATAAAATAGTATTGTTTTGCATTCATATTAGTGTGTAAACGTCTGTTTCCATACCCGCGTCGTCTTTGTGGTACAGTTACATTGTGTGTCACTTGTTGTGCTATTTTTAGTTGCACCGTGAGCGAGTGAGCTATAAACATCAAGCTGACTCGCTGCATATAAAGAGCACCTCCTCAAGGAAGTTCAACTTTGCCTGTGACTACTTCCTGCGCAAGGCAAGCTTTAGCTGTACAGGGCAGAGGAGATGGACCAATAAGCATCCTTATTATGGAGCGTGTATGCAGAAAATGGCAAGTTTTCCCAAAAATAAGAAAATAATGGGTACATGCGTGTGAATCAGGAGTATGCGGGGATCCATTGTAGACAATAATGGAAGAAGGGCCAAACTGTGGCCATCATAGAACATGTATTTACCTCTACAGGCAAGGTTTCAAGTCAAAGTTTAACATTCTTAACTGTCACACAAGTGTAAAAAGAAGCTGAGCACTGCTAATGTTTACAACCCTCGTTGCAGGAAATGTGCCAAATACACTAAGTCCCCAACTAACAAACACAATTGGTTCCAGACAACCGTTCTTATGTTAAATTGTTCTTAAGTAGGGGAAAAGATAGTATTACCAATAATATAGGTACTACATGTACGTGTATACATATACAGTATATGTGTATGTATGTAAATATGAGTTTGGATGTAGTAGTAATATTAAACAAGGATAATTAAAGAAAAAAACAATAATAAAAGTGATATAATAATACGTAATGATAAATGTTATTTACCTTTGAAGAGGAGTGGTCGAGCATACGTCGTTGTGGAGGAGGAGGAGGAGATATTGAAAAGAAGGACAAGTCGTCGTCGTCGTTAGACTCTTCTAAAAGAGGTAGTGGTCTGTCGGTGGTGTAGAATTAAGCAGGCCTATTAACTCTTCATAAACTTTAATCACACGCTCTGTCCGGGTTGTACAATTTAGCTTTCCATTTAGCTTTACACTGTATCTCCCCAGCGTCTAACTCTTCCTCTGTTGGTCCCATTAGCTCTAAGGCTGCATTAGCAGTGTCACAGTGCCCTCTACTGGTCAAGCATGTACAGTAGCAGTATAAATACTGATTGAGCGACTGACTACAAGGCAAAATAAAATAAAATATAGACCAGTTGGCTTGTGTTCGTATCTGCAAGTGTTCGCTAGTTGGGTGTTCGTAAGCTGGGGACCTAGTGTACAAAGCAAAACACGCATGATGACCATTCCAAATGAGAGGTTCCACTCCGTTGTATGTGGACAGTATACATATCGATGTATGGATGGTTGCCAGGTGTATTCATCCCCCCTCATGTGATGACCTTTCTTCAGCTGAGAGCTCAGACATCTACAGCACACACACACACACACACACACACGGAGGAGGCTCATTATAGATTCATAAGTAACAACATGCCCCCAACCCTTCCTCACCAAGACATCATAAAGGTCAAGTTCAGCCTCCTCAGTATTCCATCTTCTCTTCCCTCGCTCCTCCTTGCCTCCGGGGGCAACTGCAGCAAACAATAACAACACCGGCAACAGCCTGTTGCGGTGCGTGTGTGCGCGTGCGTGCGTGTGTGTGTGTGTGTGTGTGTGTGTGTGCTGATGAAGTTTGTGTGCAACCATCATTATGCAGAGCATGTAAATGTAAATGAGAGTATTCATTTGCCTAATGAGTAACATCATCCCATGTCATCGTCCATATTCTAGGCAATGCTTGGACCAGATGGAGCAGCAGTTAGTCCAGGACTGGGCCAGGACTCGGGCTGGGGTGTGGACCTCACCTGGTCCACCACCAGAATACGCCATGGTGAGCAATCTGTTATTTTAAAGGTGCCATATTGTAGTATTTTTCACCAATTTTAAATACAGTAAGTCTTGAAGGTGCCACAATAGTGTATTGAAAGTGTGTTGGCCTTGATGCAGGAATTTAGAGTGCTTGTACGCACTTGTCCACGTAATAGATCCCGTGTATATCAACGTAAAGGTGTGAGACGGGCGGACACAAAGGTTAGCAACACCAGCATAGCTATGTGATGCTAAAGTGCTAACATTACACTCACATTTTAACAGAAACGTAATGCTCATTCACCAAAGATGAGCAATATGATCAAACGTAGAGCTTCCACGCCTATAGCTGACTGATGGATACTCAGCAGAGCTTTATTTTAAGATGTGTAGTAAAAAAAAAGATGTGTAGTGAAGCCTGCTTTTTTTTTTTTTACACCGGTGTAGGCTCATGTAGCTAAGGGCTGGTCAGAGGAGGAATCATGTCCACGAGGAAGGAGGGGTTTTCTTCCAAAACCTCTTCCATTCCCGCTTGAAATGTCTACTTTCCGATAGTCTCCAGGATCCTGAATGTGTCCTGACTGTTGATTGGATGAGCCAGGAAAAGGGAGGGAGATACGGCTGCGGTTACATACGATAACTACGGTTGTGGGTTTTTTTGCCGTGGTTTCATTCCTGCCAATAAAGTGATTGTTGATAGACCGCCTCTTCATCCTTCTCTCGACGTCCGGGAAAAAGTGACACTATTTTGCAACAGTGGAATGGGCGCCTAACGTGTTTCCCAGCATGCTTTGCTGTAGTTGAAATGATCATTTTTGGCTGTATTATGCCTCTTTAGGGTGCTATTTTGTACAGACAGGATGTAATACAGGTAGTTTAAAAAGTGGTGTCCTCCACCTCTATGTACATATTACTGCTACATCACTATAAAATCACTTTTACATCACAAAGGACTTCAGACAATGTTAAAATGTGTCTTCAAACTTTACCTGTACCCTTCACAAAGGTTTTTCCTCATGGCCACAGTTTGGGAAAGCCAATGGTTTGTAAATAGATGAAAACAGGGAATGCAATGTCTGCATAAGAAGGTAACATGCATGGTCGTCTAATCTCTCACTCTCCTCTCTCTCCACACACACACACGCACACACACACATTCTTTCTCTTTCTCTCTCTCTCTCTTTGCTTACGGGTGAAGGCTGGGTGCTCCCGGCTGACTGACAGCCCGCTGGATGAGGAGGCTGACAGGCGGGATGCTCAGGCGCTGTAGCAGGTGGTGAAGTGGACATGTGACCCCCATGAAGTGACCACTTAATCGGAGGTTAGAGAGAAACCTGAGGTGAGACCACTATTTGTTATTGTTGTTTCTTAATCAGAATGGCTTTTCTTTCACATTCCCTCGCCAGACATGCCATCAGTCTGTGTTACTGCTCTTTTTTATCTCTGTGCACTTCTTTGAAAACATGTAATACTAGCAGATTGATGAGAAGTACCCATTACTGCACTGTCTAATTCATGCAGTCTTTTCCACATCAGCTTATCAGGCTGTCGGTGGTGTAGTAACACGAATCCGCCAACAGGGGCGCCATTGGAGCGTAACTTTGCTACCTGAACATAGACATGCAACACATAGACAAAACAGCTGTATTCCTTCGAACAGCACAGCTCTACGGTGATTATCCTGCATTTGAAATATTAATTGTTGATGAGATTTTACAGTTTTTACATAAATGTCTTATTAGTTATAAATATGAATCACCTAACAGTCATTCTGTACATTGCCCATTACCTCTGTGCTACATACTGCATTACAACAAAATAATGCACATATAAAGTATATGAAACAGTAAATTGATATTGAAATGAGTGCAAAATACATACACATATATTTGAAACACTACTTTTCAATATTGCCGAATTAAGCCTTTTACTTCAGTTCTCCATACTGTTGCTAAAACGTATTGTTAGAATTTGGAATTAATTTTTGCTGTTCCACAAACTGTAAATTATTAATAAGAAAACTCGCTACTTTGAAAATGATATTGAAATTATGTTAAATGATTTCAATTAGATTTCTAAAAATACAGTACATCTACATTCAAAATTATTAAAATAATGTTGAAACATTGAAATTATATGGCTAAAATAAATAAAAATAATAATGAATACATGTGTTTAAATAACAGACACATTACAAAATGTAATTAGACGTATTTGTCGTGCATTTCCAATTTCCAATTTTTTGTGTGAATAAAAGTCCAGGAATATAGTAAAAAAGGATATGAACATGTATTTAAATGACTTGTACATTAGTAGAATTTGCAACTATTTTTAGCCCTCGAAACTATAAAAAAGAGATGTTTTGAATATACGCCTCTTACATCCTATACGTTCCACTTCTAGAAGCGTCCACCTCTTGCGCGGCGTGCACGTACGCGGTCATGCACGAGCCCGTGGCTAGTGAGTATTATTGCCGTGAAGCCACCATGGCGAGTTGAGACGTCTCCTTCACATTTAACCCGATCAAGCCTTCCTCATGCTGCCTTTCGGAGTACACACTCGCCGCCTGTATCCCCCATGCGGCACAACACGGGGGTCGGCCTCTCAGAGACGGTAGGACGAAGACTTTTGGAAGCCAAAAGAAACACACACTGAGCTAGCATGCTAACTAACTAGCTAGCTAGGGGGGAGCTAAGCTAGCAGGCAAGAGAGTGGAAAACGTGCCCTCTCTCGCTTTCTTCTTTTTCTTTGATCTCACACCAGTCCGTTTTAGTTGAGTTTGAGGAGCGCCAAAAAAGCACCAGAGCTCCCCCGCCTGTACAAACTACTTTGGAGAGTGGGTCCGTGTTTTTGGGGGGTGTCTTTGCACGCTCGGGCCGTTTTATGTGGTTGTGGAGTTTGTTTCTGTAGTCACCCATCCCCCACCTCCCTCGCAGGCCAACATGAATGAGATGCTCACTTCAAAGCCTTGGCACTGCTGCAAGGCTAGCTACTTAGCTTAGCGTACACAGCTAACGTTTAACATTTGCCATGGCTTAACTAAGCAAGTGTTGTCTTCCACGGCTTTTTAGTGCTACTTTTTTTTCCAAAGCTTCCTTCTTAACTTTAAACTGGATATCCGAGGCAGACGGCGATGGTTGAACACTGCTTAGAAAGTTTGCCTGCTAATAACAAGTAAGCAACTGTCACTGTCGCCTACACTTGTTTAGTGGGAGATGCTAATGTCCAACGCAATATCAGCTCCTTTTAATTTAGCCTCCTGTTAAGCCATTCGACGCAGCGAAAGCAGACATACTGTGTTCAAGGGTCAAACTGTCGCCATCATCATCATGAAAGGTTATATTGTTACACACGTGTAGTTAAGTTACCAAAAAACAGTGAAACGTGTAGAAAAAAAACAGTCTCACTTGAAAAGCTTAACTTAGCGTTAGTGATGTTCCTATCGATACTGAAATATCAAAATATCCATACCAGCTCGTCATGGTATAAAGTCGGTTCTGAAATCAAATTATCCATACTTGCGATACTTTGGTCATTTGGAAGGCTGATAGTAAACGAAGCCATGTGTGAATGACATTTTCACTCTTATAGTACCTGTTAATAATTAATCACTTATTTGAACTGTTTTATTGTTTTACTTTTTTATTGCTGAAATGCCATTTTCTCATATTTTATGATTCTGTCCTTTTTTCCCTCTGTTGTACATTAGCTTGGCTATACTGTAAATCACCCCGCTACCTCAATGTACTTAAAGACAGTTCCGATTTTTTGACATGAAGTTGTATGACATCCCCATCAGCAGTGACTTACCCCCCCCCATTGGTCCTGGGAGTCCAGGTCTGGTCAGATTTACGTGACAAGGAACGTCGTTATGCTTAGTTGCTGGGCCATTGAAGTAAAGATTTTGGCTTATCAAAAAGATATGCGTTAAAAAGGGGAATATATGCATGCCAAAAATGCCTCATAAAAAAAAAATCTGATCTCACAAATCGCTCGGCGTTATATTTCTCCCACCGCATCTTCTTCCGCTGTGGAACACACATAAACAAGATGGCTGCAGCGCTCTGTAACGGAGGAAGACGCCAGCGTCTTCATCACATACACAAGAATGCACAGGTGACAGTGTGCAGGGATACGGCGGGAGACAAATAGCGCAGAGCGAGTTGTGAGGGCTGATTTATTATTTCTTGAGTCAGTCAAGAGATCGGGAAGACCTGGGTTTGCATGTTCTCCCCGTGTGTGCGTGGGTTTTCTCGGGGTACTCCGGTTGCCGCCCACATTCCAAAAACATGCATGTTAGGTTAATTGGAAACTCTAAATTGTCCATAGGTGTGAATGATTGTTTGTCTATATGTGCCTTGCCATTGGCTGGCGACCGCTCCAAGGTGTACCCCGCCTCTCGCCCAAAGTCAGCTGGGAGAGGCTGCAGTATGCCCCCGCGATCCTAATGAGGAGAAGCGGCATAGAAAATGGATGGATGGACTTGTTGTGCTACTTTCTTCAACGCCAGCTTGTTAACTTGATATCCGAGGCGAGTGCTGCTAACAAAGTTTGCCCGCTAATAAATCGGTTAAACTGCTGTGAAGTTCCAGTTCAAATTTAGAATCAGAAGTAGTGGAAATACCTGTCTCGGGTTCATAAAACGTTTATCAACTGCACAGCAGAATCTTTTTTTGGAGTTAAGTTGATCTTACACAACAGACATACAAATGTAACAATGCGTTAATCAAAAAAAACCCCAAAAAACAAAGAACATAAAATGAGAGTAACAGATGTGACGAGCCAGTCGGGGGAGTCACACTTGAAGGCTTTGGAATTGGCACAAGACTAGCCAGCTGGTTAGCTTAGCCAGCTTACACATGCTAGCTTTTCAAAGCTTGAATTGGATAGTCTAAGCAGGTTGTTGATGCGAGTTTGAAGTTGAACCTGCTCTTGTGGTGTTTGTTTAGCATAGTTTTATTTGTCTATTGTCCTCCCACTCTGTTTATGTGAGTGTTCCCTTCCTAATAATACGCCTCAATAAGACCGACGGAATCCCTCCATGATTGCCTTTGTGACACCAACTGCTATTCTTGTCTTCCATCACAGGGAGAATTGTTTGTCTGCAAAATCGTTGCTGTAGGGGGGCCGTCTGACCTCTGCTGTGCGCAAGCAGAGACATGAGCGTTGTCAGGGACTTGGATGGGATTGGGTTCAGGGGTGGCGGCGGCGGGGTGGTGGCCTCCCTGAGTGGCCCGACCCATTTCACGGAGGATGCGCCGCGGCCGCCGGTCCCAGGTGAGGAGGGCTCTGATGTGGACAACCTGGTTCAGTCGACAGTCAGCCGTCCAGGCGGCCTCTCTCAGACACTCGGCTTTGCCCTGTCGTCTTCATCTGCCAAGATGGGGGATTCCTCAAGCTACACGCCCTCCTCCTCGTCCGCCACCCCCCGCCGTTCCGACCTGGACTTGGGCTACGAACCGGAGGGCTCGGCCTCGCCCACGCCGCCGTACCTGAAGTGGGCCGAGTCCCTCCACTCGCTCCTGGATGACCAGGAAGGAATCCAGCTGTTTCGGAACTTCCTGTGCCAGGAAGGGTGTGCGGACCTCCTGGACTTCTGGTTCGCCTGCTCGGGGTTTCGGAAGACCAGCCAGGATAAGAGGACCAAGCTAGCTAAGGCCATCTACAGGAAGTACATCATGGACGGAAGCGGGATTGTCTCCAGGCAGATCAAGCCGGCCACTAAGAGCTTCATCCGAGACTGTGTGGGGAGGCCGCATCCGGACCCCGCCATGTTTGAGCAGGTAAGTTTCTGTTTAGCTTGCACACAATGTCTATTTGTTGGAACTTGGAATCAAGTTTTCCGATTGGAAGAAAGTCTTTTCATTCAAACACTAACCCAGGGGTGTTTTTTTATTGGCCCTCTGGCACATTCGAAACATATAATTTAATAAGAAAACTTAAACAGCAAATATGGAAAAATCAGTAATTTTACAAGAAGAAAATAAGTACAGTCAAACCTGTCTCAGCGGCCACCTGTATAGAACGGCCACCTGCCTATAGCGGCCACTGAAAAATCCCTCGCAGAAAGTTTACGTTTTATAGACCCTGTGTATAGCAGTCACCTGTCCAACACGGCCAGCGGCCACCCATTTTGTATCCCTTGGTCTATCTGACTGCATATAGCGGCCATAATGCCGACTCAAGCAGAAGCTTCATGCACGAAAAAGTTTCGTTTTTTAAGCAATGAAGCCGTCGTGTGTAGACTTTAATTACTGAGTCCTAGTTCGACATAAAAAAGCCGTCTTCCTACTTTGCAATGCCGCCCTGAAAAGATTCAGTGACGGCCAAAACGGTAATCTTCCCACTTTGCAATGCCGTGAATAGATTCTAAAATAGCTAAAACACCTAAATAAAACATCTAAAATATCACTTAATTGCCGACTAATTAGAGATTAGAAGCCCATTCAATAAGAAAGGAGCGATGGTATTGTTAGTTTACGACGATCTTCGCACCTCTTCCGCACTCAATTGTTCACGCACACACCCATTTATGACTGCTCCACGCGTATCCTGTACATATATCCTCAGGCTCGTTCACTCAAATTTTTATTTCTTGCTTTTAAAATTGTGTTTGAAAAAAAAAAATTGTGATGTTCTGCAGGACAGGAGCGAGCGTCCCCTGTCCTGCGCTCTTATTTGGCGGGCTGTGCCTTCTCCGGGGAGGAAGAGGCAGCCGCTTCATGCCTGGTGGCCGCGCAGCTGCAGTCAATTAACATCTGTGGCGGATAAAAGGCCAGCGCCGTCGAATGTGCGGCGCTGGTTCATTGTTGTTATTGATATTACTAGTTTCCTCACCGGAGCTGTTACCTAGATTTACCTACCTGTTTATGTGTCAACAGAGCGTTTTCCCCTATGTCTCTTGGTTTTGCTCCAGTCTTTTTGTGAATACATGTTAATATGTGTGCGCACAAATTCAAAATGGCCGCCAACCTGTCTATAGCGGCCACTTTTGCCGTTTCCCTTCAGTGGCCGCTATAGACAGGTTTGACTGTATAAAGAATAATATAAGAAAATTAAGAATAAAGTCGTATTCTAATGAGGGAAAAAAAACCTTCACTTTTATGAGAATGAACTTGTAATATGAGGAAATCTAATGTCACTTTAGTAGCATAGATTTGAAACAAATTAAAAAATTAGTCGGAACATTAGGAGAAACAAGCAAAACTAAATAAAGTTGTAATTTTTTGAAAATTAGTTGGGGTAGAAAGTTAAAATATAAAGAAGAAAATTTAAGGAGATTCTTTTCGAATAAAGTTGAAATATTTGGGGGGGGGAAAAGAAACCAGCAAAAAAAAGATGAGTGGAGTTGATGCTAAGAATGGGCTATTTCTTCCATATGACGCAGATGCGATGCAGTAAACGCAACTCATTTTCCTTTTTTGTTTTTAATTCCAGTGGACCCTCACACAGTCTCCACGCAGCATTCACAGCCCTGCAAATTCATGGATTTTTGGTCAAAAAATAGTTTTTCCAAAAATAGTCTGTTTGTCCAGGAGATGGCAAACACACCTTATTCACCACGCATTGGTGGTAGTTTGTAAATAGGTGATAGTACAGCATACGTGTATCACTGTTGGAAACACCACAGTTTATACATATTGTTTTTATGGTCTCCATAAAGACAAACATGATTCTGTAGTTCTACTGGGAGACTTTAACGCCCGTGTGGGCAATGACATGATTGGGAGGAATGGTGTGATGTTGTTGGACTTGTTGGACCACAGTTTGTCCATAACAAACACCATGATGGAACATAAGGATGTCCACAAGTGCACATGCACCAGGACACCCTAGGCTGCAGGTCCCTGATTGACTTCGTAGTTGTATCATCAGACCTGCGTCCGCATGTTCTGGACAGACGGGTGAAGAGAGGGACTGAGCTGTCAACTGATTACCACCTGGTGATGAGCTGCATTAGATGGTGGGGGAGGATGCCAGACAGATGTAGCAGACCCAAATGTGTAGTGAGGGTGTGGTGGGAACGTTTGGCAGAGTCTCCTGTTCGTCGAGTCTTCAGCTCTCACCTCCGGCAGAGCTTCTCCTGCATCCCGGGGGAGGACGAGGATATCGAGTCCGAATGGGCTCTATTCCGTGCCTCCATTGCTGAGGCAGCCGATCGGAGCTGCGGCCGCAAGGTGGTCGGTGCCAGTCGTGGCGGCAAGCCCCGAACCCGATGGTGGACACCAGAGGTCAGGGCTGCCGTCAAGCTGAAGAAGGAGTCCTATCGAGCATGGATGGCTTGTGGGACTCCTGAAGCAGCTGACGGGTACCGGCAGGCCAAGCGGCACGCGGCTTCGGCGGTGGTCGAGGCAAAAACTCGGGTGTGGGAGGAGTTCGGTGAGGCCATGGAACACGACTTTCGGTCGGCCTCGAAGAGGTTCTGGCAAACCGTCCGGTGCCTCAGAAAGGGGAAGCAGTGCCCGGTCCACACTGTTTACAGTGGGGACGGGAGCCTGCTGACCTCGACTGAGGATATAGTTGGGCGGTGGAAGGAATACTTTGAGGCCCTTCTCAATCCCACTGACATACCTTCCCTAGAGGAAGCAGAGAACAAAAAAAGATTAAAAACGAAGAGTGCCGATAAAATGGTTTCACTTGTCAATGCACAGTTGAATAGAAGTATTTTCAGCTTGGATTTGAACACTGCCAAAGTCTGGGATTGTCGCACATCTTCTGGAAAACTGTTCCAGATTTTGGCAGGATAAAACTGAAACGCTGCCTCCGTGTTTAGTCCTAACTCTGGGCACCGGCGGGAGACCACTCCCTGAGCTTCTCAGGGCTCGAGATGGTTGATGTGGCTCTAACATGTCAGAGATAGGATGTACCGATCCACATTTTTTGGCATCCGATATGATTTTTTTTTAAAATTTATAATAATGAGCTCTTGTTATAAACATGAAATTGTGGGATAGAATATGCTTATGAAAATAGCTCTTCAAAGCATTAAAAATAATGCAACCAAAGTATTGCAGAATTTACATTTTTATTACACAGCATTGCCAACCATATTCTTTGGCTTTTGTAACTAACCTGTGAGTCAAGTCCTTATTCCAATAAAAGTCCATTCAATAAAATAGAAAATTGGAAAAAATGGGCGTGCAAAATACTTTTAGGGTAGGACTAATCATTTGACATGGTTATAGATAAATTATAAATTATAATTTGTGGTGTGATTTTAGAATGACTTTTTTTTTTTTTTAAACTCTTGGGGCCCTATGAAATCTTATTTTTTTCCAAACTCCTTTTTTTCTGTTTTATTTTTTTAGAATTCAGTTTTTTACCTTTTCCACTTATTTTACCAGCATAGAATGTGTGCTATTTGGGTTAGTGAATAAAGTGGAAAAATCCTTCCATTTATTGATGCAATACATCATTGGCCCGTTTTGTCCAGTCATTGAGAAATGGATGTAGCTTAGCTCACTTTTGGGATGGGATGTCAGCCTCAGTACATTTTGCTGCAAAATCTTCAACAAACTGAATGCCCGTGCTTGTGATTAAGGACGATGTAGTCACAGATGTCATTCCAATGTAAGATATTTTAATGACACACTTCCCGTGCGAGCTCTCTACACCATGACGCAGCAGTCTGGGCACAGTGAGAAGGAACTACCGCTGTACTACGAAACTGAATAGCCAACGTCCTACGTGAAACTAACTTCACTACGGTACACTGCTGACATGTCTGCATGGTGGCATCGTGTTTTCTTCTTCTTGCGGGTGGCGAGAGTCGAATGGCAACCAGCTTTGAGGGGCATTACTACACCTACCATGTTGGAGTGTGGCTCAGAGGTACAAACGTGATACGGCAACCGGATCGGTCCAATCTTGTGGTGGAAGCCGATATTGTCCGATCTTCACAAATACAGCGGATCGGCAGCCGATCCCAATCCTGAAGATCGGACCGGGACATCCCTACTTGGGCGCAAGACCATAGAAAGACTTCTACACAAGCAGAGCTGTTTTCAAGTCTATTCTCTGAGCCCACAGGAAGCCAGTGCAGAGACCTGTGTACTAGACTCGAGCGAGCAGCAGCATTGTGGATGTACTGCAGCTGTTTTACAGCTCGTTTAGAGAGCCCAGTGAGAAGGCCATTACATTAGTCTAGCCTGCTAGAGACAAAGCCCCTCTAAATCAGGCTTAGACAGTATTCCCTTGATTTTGGCAATGTTTTTTAGGTGGTAAAAAGCTGATGACCCAGGAAGGAAGTTCCGCTAATGCTTAAAATGAGCAAAATACTGTATTACATGTTATAGTGAACGCACCTGTTAGTACATTCTCACAGCAAGGATATAAAACCATAAAACCTGGTTGGAGGTGTTTTTATAGTGGCCTTTCTAGGCAGAATAGGTGTGTCTCATTACATGCATGAATTAGCCGCCTCTTTTTATCTGTTTTTATATCTTTCGAACACAGAAAAGACGATTCTAACTATTTTGAGGCCATACTGTGGCAAGCAGTTTATCAAAGTGTTCCATATAAGATGATTAATGTTGGTTAATCCATGTCACATCCCAGTTGTTTAGACACAGACAAATAAAAGACTTGTTGAATGAACATCTATTATTATTTTTTTTATTCTGTATCTGATATCTATATTTTATATCTCTTACATTTGAGTTTTAACATGTCTTAATGTTGCTGGAAGTGGTATAGAAGTGGAAGTGGTTTGGTTGTATACTGTGTGCAATGACAAATATCAGTCTCTCTACAGTGCCTATCATAAGTATTCACCCCCTTTGATGGTTTACCCTTTTATTGCTTTCATAAATCAATCATGGTCAATAAATTTTAGCTTTAACAAAAAATATTGGAAAAATACCTCTTTAATGTCAAAGTGAAAACAGATTTCTATAAAGTAATGTTAATTAAAAGAAAATTATATAAATGAAAATAACTGTTTGCATAATTATTCACCCCCTTCAAGTCAGTATCATCACAGCACAATCACAGCAGTGAGTCTGTGTGGATACTGTAGGTCTCAATCAGCCTTGCACATCTGCCCACTGCAATTTTGCTCCATTCTTCTTTGCAAAACTGCTCAAGCTCTGTCAGGTTGCGCGGGTATCGGGCATGAACAGCCCTTTTCAAATCCAGCCACAGATTCTCTATGGGATTGAGGTCTGGGGTTTGACTCGGCCACTCCAGAACAATTACGTGGTTCTTTTTTAACCATTCCTGTGTAGCTTTTGCAGTATGTTTTGGATCATTGTCTTGCTGGAAAATAAATCTTCTCCCAAGACGTAGTTCTCTTGCAGACTGAAAAAGATTGTCCCCCAGGATTTCAGTGTATTTCGCAGCATTCATTCTACCCTCTATCTTTACAAGCCTTCCAGGTCCAGTTGCTGAGAAACATCCCCACAGCATGATGCTGCCACCACCATGCTTCACAGTGGGGATGGTGTGTTTTTGGTGATGTGCAGTGTTTGGTTTCCACCAAACATGACGTCTTGACTGATGGCCAAAAAGCTCAACTTTGGTCTCATCAGACCAAAGAATCTTCTTCCACTTGACCATGGAGTCTTCCACGTGCTTTTAATATGACTTTTCTTTAACAGTGGCTTTCTCTTTGCCACTCTCCCATAAAGCTTTGACCGGGCAGCAGTTGCTACATGCACAGTCTCTCCCATCTCAGCAGCTGAAGCATGTAACTCCTTCAGAGTAGTTGTAGGGGTCTTGGTGGCTTCTCTCACTAGTCTCCTACTTGCACGGTCACTCAGTTTGCGAGGGCGGCCTGATCTGGGCAGATTCACACAAGTGCCATATTCCTTCCATTTCTTGACAATTGATTTCACTGAACTCCGAGGGATGTTCAGTGCCTTGGAAATTTTTTTGTAACCATCCCCTGAATTGTACTTCTCAATAACCCTTTCCCTGAGTTGCTTAGAGTGTTCTTCTGTCTTCATGGTGTAATGGTAGCCAGGAATACTGATCAACCACGCTCTGGACTCTTCAGACACAGGTGTTTTACAACTCAATCACTTGAAACACACCCACACCACTCAGGTGATCTTCATTTCACTAATTGTGAGACTATTGGCAACAATTTGATGGACCTCTATTGAATTAAACCATTAAATTAAAAAGGGGGTGAATAATTATGCAAACATTTATTTTCATTTATATAATTTTCTTTCATTATCATTACTTTATAGAAATCTGTTTTCACTTGGACATTAAAGAGTTTTTTTTCCAATATTTTTTTGTTAAAAAAGCTAAATTTAAATGACCATGATTGATTTATGAAAGCAACAAAAGGGTAAACAATCAAAGGGGGTGAATACTTATGATAGGCACTGTACATAAAATATAAACATGAAAAAACACAAGTCTTAACCTTCAGTTTAATCAATAATACACAAGAAATAAATATTGCAAAGCTCCTTAAATAATAACACATATCTTCCTAGCACCGATAAGTAAATAGAAGTATTTGTCACATGGGTGCAATGAAAATGCTGGAAATAAAACAATCCCATACTCAAAATGTCTTAACAATAATAATATATAATCATACAATAATAATTATGGTTAATCGATGATCCAATTAGTCAACTATTTTGGTAATCGATGGATTTTTAGATATGTAAATATCCTGTCATGTCAGCCTCTCAAGTGTGAATATTTTTACATTTCCTTAGTCATCCATGAAAGTAGACCTATTGTCTTTGTGTTTTAGCCAACACCAGATATTCACACATATCAGCTTTGACTTTGGAAAACAATGATGGGCATTCTTGCTTCTTTTCTGATACGTTGCGGACCCAACCACTAACTATAGGTGTTTGCTTCATATTCATTTGGTCCATTTGTGGCCTGATCCATTACGCCATTAATTAAACAAACTTCAGATCAATCGACTAGAAAATGATGATTTTATTTTTTGTACATTTATTGTTTTACTGAAGCTATTTGACAAACATTTAGATTTTTTATGATTTAACATTATTTTAAAACCGAATATTCAAACGACAACCTGGTGTTGCTCTGTCCATTCACATCTTCTAATTCTGAATAAAAAGGCGCAAATTAAAAATGTTGTTTGTTTTTTTTTTAATCCGATTCATCAATGAATCGACCCTAGTAATGATGTCATAACAATGTTCAACATTTCAGACTAGTGTTTCAGCATACTGTTTTCAACACTCCAGGTAGTAACGGAGGTGGAACATTTCAAATACAAAGCTACCATCCTCACCTCTGTTGGTCTGGCTGCTCAAATTTTGCACCCTTCCTGTAAAAGCCAAAGACGTTCCAAACTTTACTTGTTTTTTTTTGTTTTTTGTTTTTTTTGGGAGGGTGTTGAAAGTCTTTTGCATTGATTAGCCAGGCGGTGACTAGTAAATAGCGCTAAATAGTGGTGACTAGTAAAGCTAGCATGCCTGCTACACCCATTCTGTTCTTCAGGCATGGCAAGCTATGGAGCAAGCCTGACAATCCTTTCGCCAGCTCCAAGGCTGTTTATAAGACACTGTCAACCGTTGTCTTCTCTTGTGATACCTGGTGCATGTCTCCACAATCGATTAATCTAAAGATTTATGGCTGATTGTTATTGACACCGGAGGCTTCCACCGGCTCATTGAAATTGTTCTTTTGTCAAATATCCGTATATCCGGTCGCATCAGTTTATCATTCACAACCCTAGTTTCAGGGTTATTATTGTTATAATTATTATGATTATTCTCCTCCCTGAGCTACCACCTTATCGTGGTGGAGGAGTTTGCGTGTCCCGATGATCCTAGGAGCTAAGTTGTCAGGGGTTTTTACGCCCCTGGTAGGGTCACCCACGACAAACAGGTGCTAGGTGAGGGACCAGACAAAGAGTAGCTCAATAGACCTCTGTGATGACAAAAAACATTGGGCCACGTTTTCCCTTGCCCGGACGCGGGTCAGCGGGGCCCCCCTTTGGAGCCAGGCCTGGAGGATGGGCACGATGGCGAGCGTCGGGTGGCCGGGCCTACGCCCATGGGGCGCGGCCGGGCACAGCCCGAAGAGACGACATGGGTCCCCCCTCCAATGAGCTCACCACTCATGGGAGGGGCCAAAGGGGTCAGGTGCAGAGTGAGCTGGGTGGCAGCCGAAGGCGGGGACCTTGGCGGTCCGATCCTCAACTACAGAAACTAACTCTAGGGACATGGAATGTCACCTCTCTGGTAGGGGAAGAGCCTGAGCTGGTGCATGAGGCTGAGAAGTTCCGGCTAGGTATAGTCGGACTCACCTCAACGCACAGCAAGGGCTCTGGAACTAGTCCTCTTGAGAGAGGTTGGACCTTGTTCCACTCTGGCGTTGGCAGCAGTGAGAGGCGACTGGCAGGGGTGGCAATTCCTGTTGCGCCCCGGCTTGTGGCCTCCATGTTGGGAGTTTAACCCGGTGAACGAGAGGGTAGTTTCCCTCCGCCTTCGAGTGGGTGGACGGGTCCTGACTGTTTTTTGTGCTTATGCGCCAAACAGCAGTTCAGAATACCCACCCTTTTTGGAGTCTCTAGAAGAAGTACTGGAGAGTGCTCCCTCAGGCGATTCCCTTGTTCTGGTGCAGCAACAGTGAGACCTGGAGAAGGGTGATTGGGAGGAACGGCCCCCCTGATCTGAACCCGAGCGGTGCTTTTTGGACTTCTGTGCTCATCACAGATTGTCGATAAAAAACACAGTGTTCAAGCATAAGGGTGTCCACATGTGCACTTGGCATCAGGACACCCTAGGCCGCACTTCCATGATTGACTTTGTGGTCGTATCATTGAACTTGGGGCCATATGTTTTGGACACTCGGGTGAAGAGAGGAGCGGAGCTGTCAACTGATCACCACCTGGTGGTAAGTTGGCTCCGATGGTGGGGGAGGATGCCGGTCAGACCTGGCAGGCCCAAACGTATTGTGAGGGTCTGCTGGGAACGACTGGAGTCCCCTGTCAGAAGGTGTTTCAACTCCCACCTCCAGGAGAGCTTCGACCATGTTCCGAGGGAGGTGGCGAACATCGAGTCTGAATTGGCCATGTTCCGTGCCTCTATTGTCAAGGCAGCTGATTGGAGCTGTGGCCGTAAGGTGGTCGGTGCCTGTTGTGGCGGTAATTCCAGAACCTGTTGGTGGACGCCAGTGGTGAGGGATGACGTCAAGATGAAGAAGGAGTCCTATCGGGCCTTTTTGGCTCATGGGACTCTGGAAGCAGCTGACAGGTATTGGCAGGCCAAACGGTCTGCGGCTCTGGCAGTCGCTGAGGCAAAAACTCGGACATGGGAGGAGTTCGGAGAAGCCATGGAGAACGACTTCCGGACGGCTTCGAAGAGATTCTGGACCACCATTCGGCAACTCAGGAGGGGAAAGCAGTGCACAGTCAACACCGTGTATGGTAGGGATGGTGTGCTGCTGACGTTGACTCGGGATGTTGTGGATCGGTGGAAAGAATACTTCGAAGCCCTCCTCAATCCCACCAACACGTCTTCCTATGAGGAAGCAGACCCTGGGGACTCCACGGTGGGCTCTCCTATCTCTGGGGCTGAGGTTGTCAAAAAGCTCCTCGGTGCCAGGGCCCCGGGGGTGGATGAGATCCGCCCGGAGTTCCTTAAGACCATGGATGCTGTAGGCACGTCTTGGTTGACACGACTCTGCAGCGTCGTGTGGACATCGGGGGCAGTACCTCTGGATTGGCAGACCGGGGTGGTGGTCCCCCTTTTTAAGAAGGGGGACAGGAGGGTGTGTTCCATCTATCGTGGAATCACACTCCTCAGCCTCCCTGGTAAGGTCTATTCAGGGGTTCTGCAGAGGAGGATCCGCCAGATAGTTGAATCTCGGATTCAGGAGGAGCAGTGTGGTTTTCGTCCTGGTTGTGGAACTGTGGACCAGCTCTACACCTTGAGGGTGCATGGGAGTTTGCCCAACCAGTCTACATGTGTTTTGTGGACTTGGAGAAGGCATTCGACCGTGTTCCTTGAGGAATTCTGTGGGAAGTACTACAGGAGTATGGGGTATCGGACCAACTAATTCAGGCTGTTCGTTCCCTGTATGACCGGTGTCAGAGTTTGGTTCGCATTGCCGGCAGTAAGTCGGACCCGTTTCCAGTGAAGGTTGGACTTCGCCAGGGCTGCCCTTTGTCACCAATTCTGTTCATTATTTTTATGGACAGAATTTCTAGGCGCATCCAGGGCGTTGAGGGGTTCTGGTTTGGTGGCTGCAGGATTGAGTCTCTGCTCTTTACAGATGATGTGGTCCTGCTGGCTTCATCAAGCCGTGAACTTCAACTTTCACTGGATCGGTTCACAGCCGAGTGTGAAGCGGCTGAGATGACAATCAGCACCTCCAAGTCCGAGTCCATGGTTCTCGCCCGGAAAAGGGTGGAATGCCATCTCCGGGTCGGGGATGAGATCCTGCCCCAAGTGGAGGAGTTTAGGTACCTTGAGGTCTTGTTCACGAGTGAGGGAAGGATGGAACGCGAGATCGACAAGCGAATTGGTGCGGCGTCTGCAGTGATGCGGACTCTACATCGGCCTGTTGTGGTGAAGAGAGAGCTAAGCTGAAAGGCAAAGTTCTCAATTTACCGATCGATCTACGTTCCTACCCTCACCTATGGTCATGAGCTTTGGGTAACGACCGGTAGAAGGCCTCGGGGAAGACCCAGGGCACGTTGGAGAGACTATATTTCCCAACTGGCCTGGGAACGCCTCGGGATCTGCCGGGAGGAGCTGGCTGAAGTGGACAGGGAGAGGAAAATCTGGGCCTCCCTGCTTAGGCTGTTGCCCCCGCGACCCGATCTCGGATAAGCGGTAGAAGATGGGTGGGTGAATGGATGGATTATTATTATTATTATTATTATTATTATTATTATTATTACAATTGCTATTAATAGCAATTAGCGCAGAGGTTATATTTTTGCCAATCACTGTCTGGATCCAGTAATTTTTTTTAAAGGATTCTGTAATATTGCGAGAGAGGACCGTTTTCGGTATTTGTACATATAACTCCACAAAAAATGGTCAGCGCACTTGGGGGGAAAAAAAATACAGTTTCTGTCAGGTTCTATAAAATATCAGGATGTAGGAATATTATTTTGGTGTGAGTCACAATATGGGGGGAACTATGGTGCTTGGCGGAGGACTGCTCTGTCAGAGTGCTTCTCTAATTGCTGCTGCTACTACTACTACTATTACTATTACTACTACTACTATGATTATTATTATCCATCCAAAGATGTTTGTCTAGCGTCCACGCTTTGCCGCAGTTATGTGACGTGCCTATGATGTCTGTGGCAGGCCCAGACGGAGATCCAGGCCATGATGGAGGAGAACACCTACCCTTTGTTCCTCAAGTCAGACCTGTACTTGGAGTACACGCGGTCGGGAGGGGAGAGCCCCAAGCTGAACCCGAACGATCAGAGCCCTTCGTCAGGGCCTGCTAAGCCAGTGCCTGGCTGTTTGCCTACGCTGCCCGAGGATGAGGAGTGGAGGTAAACGTTAATGTTGGCCTTCAATGTCCAATAGCCATTGATTGTGTCAGTGTGGTGCTCAAGTCTTCGGATGGAATTGCCTTATAGGTGCAGAGGCGGTCCGAGGGAAGCGGAGGAAGAGGAGGAAGAGAAGGAAGAGTGCGGAGACACACCAGTTGGAAGGTTGACCCACAGCCTGCTGATGAAGACGGTACCACAGAGATCTTCGGCCGGCAGGAGGCGGCAGGACAGCAGGGAGTACAGGTGTGTTGCAGAGCACGCTCCTTGATATCTTGTACCATCTCTAAGACTGGTTGAGATGTCTAAAGGTGGGTGTTTTTGTTTGTTTGTCCCGTGATCCACCGCTAGACCTTGGAGAGAGCCAGTGAACCCGTACTACGCCAATATGGGCTATGCTCGCGCCCCCGCCACCAGTGCCAATGACAGTGAGCAGCAGAGCATGTCAAGCGACGCCGACACGCTGTCGCTGACCGACAGCAGTGTGTAAGCCAGCATTAATATTTACTTCTTATCACTGCTTAATCCCTGCTTGATGTTCAATGTCCACTCCTTCCGTGTGTGTACAGAGATGGTATCCCTCCTTATAGGTATCGCAAGCAGCATCGCAAGGAGATGCATGAAAGTGCCAAAGCTAACGGACGTGTGCCCCTACCTCATATACCTGTGAGTTCTACACAAAGTGGACTGACAAGGCGTTGTTTGGTTCCCCCAGCAGGATTCGAGCTAACACTGTGTGTGTGTGTGTGTGTGTGTGTGTGTGTGTGTGTGTGTGTGTGTGTGTGTGTGTGTGTGTGTGTGTGTGTGTGTGCGCGCGCGCGTGCGTGCAATGCAGCGCACGTATCGCATGCCAAAGGACATCCATGTAGAGCCTGAGAGGTTTGCAGCTGAGCTCATCAGGAGGCTGGAGATGGTTCTGAGAGAGCGGGAGGCTGAGGAGCGTCTGGAAGAGCGGCTGAAGAGAGTACGGCTGGTGAGTCTATGTAGCGTGGCTTTTCAGCACATCTGGGAAGGCGGTCTGATCCAAACTAGCAGATATGGTCATGTGACTTCCTGTTTGCAACCCCCAACAGGAAGAGGAGGGCGACGACGCCGACATCTCCGTCACGACCTCCATGTCTTCCCACAGCATACCACTCCCCCTCCCCTCGTCATTCCCCCCTCTCTACGGCGCTCACTACTCAGAGACCACCGCCAACACAGGAGCCGTGGCCACGTACGGCGGCCTGGTCGCCATGGAGGATTCCCACGATGACGACCCAGAGTCCATTCTGGACGAGCACGTGCAGCGGGTGATGAAAACGCCGGGATGCCAGTCGCCGGGGGCAACCAACGGCACCTTAGGAGGGGGCGGCCGACAGACGCCTCCCAAGTCATCACGGTCGCCCGATGGCGGAGTTGGCCCGCCTCACTACCCGCTGCACCGAGGGGGGGTTCACAGTCTGCCTGCTTCTGGGGTCAAAGGTAAGTGGTTAGAAGGTTTTATTTTCCCCGTAAATAAGAACTGACGGTACAGGCAATGTTTTAAGTATCGTCATCAAAGTGCAATAAAATGTTAATCCTTAACACGCCACCAATGCGCTGTCAGGTATGCATCACCACAAGCAGCTGTACCACCACAGAGGAAGAGAAGGCCAGGAGGAGACGGGATCCAGGTCTCAGCCCAACTTCCTTTGGAATGGCGAGCCAGCTAGCCAGTATGCAACCAGAAGTCGAAACTACGCCGACGGGGCCGGAGCCAGCACCCTGGATGGAATGGGTTACAGGTAGGCCAGACCCGCAGTATGCTCCTCCCCCTCGCCGGGATCCTTTTGTGTGGCGTTCGTCCTAGTGAAGCCAACTGTTCCATTTGCTTTGCAGCAGTAAAGGGAGCACGCTATCACGACGTGGCAAAAAACCATTGGAGGCGTCGGGCAAAGGCGACGAGGGTGGGCGTGGTATGGATACTCAGGTACCTCTGGATGACCTGGAGAGGAACCAGAAGATCCTCCAATGGATGATTGAGGGCGACCGGCAGAGGAAAAGCTCACACGGGTGAGAATTGCAAAAATATATCATCTAATTTCAAGATAATGCACTTCAGATAAATCCCACATGGCTGTAATAATCTTTGCAATGACAATACACCCCTCAGTTTTCTTACAGGACTGAAACCTATTTGTGTCCTGTTTCTTTAAAGGCCAAAAAAAAAAAAAAAAGACATACATTTAAAGACGAATATTTGTGTTATTTTTAGATATTATGAGAGCATAATTTTGATAGAAAGTCATGACATAAGTCAAAATTATGAGATTAAAAAGTTGAACTTGAAATAAGTCATAATTAAAAATATGAGTCATAATTAAAAGTCGAAATTATGAGATAGAAAGTCGTGAGATAAGAGTCAAAATTATGAGAAGTCAAAATTGAAATAAAAAGTCGAAATAATGAGTCCTAATTGTGAGATAAAAAATTGAATTTACGAGATACAAAGTGCATGTGCTTATAAGTAAGGTTTTTCTCCTTTTTGCTGCTTTTTTGTTTTTCTTTATGTCTACAATGTGCCACGCACCCATTTATTAAAAAAAAAAAAAGAAGAAAGAAAAAAAAAAGGCTGCACCCGGGCTTGCGCTTTGGACACCCCTGGTGTATGTATTTCACCAAGAAGTGGAAGCAGGGGCGTGTTTAGTCCTTTGGGGGACTATCTTGTTTATATACTCCTGCAAAAAACATTCTGAAATATTCATGTTTATCATCTAACTAGTGTGAATATGAAAAAAATACAATTTCCTGAGCTATATAAAGTCCTTGAAATCTTTCCAGGGGATTATTATTACCTAATTATCATCTAAACGCTTTGACTGTAGTTGATAGGAACATAAAGCAGCATTTAATATGATTTACCACTTAATACTCACATCTTTGTGATGGAACGAGTGTAGAACTACTGCATTCTCCGCGGCCGACACTGACAGCAGCAAGCAGCCCTGCTGTCAATGTGTTGCGTTTGTTGTGACACTTGGAGTAATTCGTTTACCGCTCGACTTCTCCTCTTCTCCATTCCACTCTGCTTCATTTTTCTCCAAACTGCGCCAACAAGTTTGTTTTTTCTACGGTCTGCCTCAATCAGTCAATCAATCTGATGATGCCGTTTGCCCCTCTTTGCAGTGGTAGCACCAGCAGCTCCAGGCGGACGGGAGGCAGCAGCGAGTCGCCACGTCCCACTTCGGTGGAGCGACCTGGTGCCGTCCACCCATGGGTCTCGGCGCACCTGCGCAACAACCCCTCCTCGGTGTCCCCCGCCATTGTCTCCCACCCGGTGGCAGCAGCGGCACAGGTGCAGCCCTCGCACCCTTTCATTCAGGACCCCGCCATGCCCCCCAACCCTGCTCCCAACCCCCTCACCCAGCTCGAGGAGGCCAAACGGAGGCTGGAGGAGGAGCGGAGGAGGGCGGCGCTTCAGCAAGCTAAGCAGAGGTGGGCCTCAAGGCGGCGTCGTGGTGCCTCTAGGCATCATGTGAACGTCTTCCTGACCTTGATGTTTGTCTTCTGAAGGCACAAGTCTGCCAAGCGTCAAGTGTGCGAGAACATGACTGTGGCCTACTACTTCTGTGGTGAGCCAATCCCATACCGGACCTCGGTCAAAGGTCGAGTGGTGACTCTGGGCCAGTTCAAGGAGCTGCTGACCAAAAAGGGGCACTACAGGTGAGGTGAAGGGTGCCACGGGAGACGCACAAAGACCACAACCTGACCAGCTTGTCTGCCTTTCCCGCATGCAGGTTCTACTTCAAGAAAGTCAGCGACGAGTTTGACTGCGGCGTGGTGTTCGAGGAGGTCAGAGACGATGATGCCATACTGCCCATCTTCGAGGAGAAGATCATCGGGAAGGTGGAGAAGGTGGACTGAAGCAGGTGGCGAAAGTGAGGTGAAGATCCACCAGGAGGAGCACGTTTGGGACAAATGCAGTAGAGATGGAGGAAAAGAAAAGCAAGTCAGATAAACGAACGGAGAAGCGTGTGAATGAAAGTGTGGCAGGAGCTGATGGAATATCTGCATCATGTTTGGATCACAATGGAAGATGACATCTTTTCTTGCCTTCACTGTGGACCTTTTTTAAATCTGGTGTCTGTCCACTCTGCCACAACCATGGGGAGAAAAGGGCGAGGTTTAAGTCTTCCACTTCTTCTCCGGAGGAGCCTGTCCTCCTCCGCAGACAGACCATTACCATGCTGCTACATGATCACGGCGCTCACAGGCACCCCACCTCGTCTCCCTTCCTCATCAGCTTCCGAGGAGAGGATGAGGACGGAGGATCAAAGGGAAGCTGCTCCTCTTGTCCATTTGGAGGACATCACGCGGCAATGTCTCCAATTCAACAGTTCTCTACACGTGTTTACCAAAGCTACATTTTTTAGGTTTGTGTTTTGATGGGACAAGTATGTACAAGACAGGTACTATGACATATGAATTAATGCAGCCTAGTTGACATATCTCCACCTAATGTTCTATTATCATGTACATTTAAAAAAAAAAAAAAAAAAGCTCATTCTTTTACCATTTCAGGACCTTGCCTCCCCAAATCCCATTTCTTCGTTTTTTTTTCTTACACAACATCTTTGTACACATTTTTATTCCTACCCCTCACCAACCAGTCGTGAAGTATCATGAACGTAGAGAGCACGCTTGACAATGTGCCGTCCTGGCCACTCACATTTACCCACCAAGTCGAGGTGCCTACGCTGCCCACGCCTGAACCAGCCAAAGACCACAAATCCGCCCCCACCCCCTCAGTCGTTCGGATATTACAACCTTTGTAGTGAAATGTTTTTTTTTTGTTTTTTTTTTTTAGTTTTGAGCATTTCAACCAAGGCACAATGTAAAAAATGTCTTTCTAAATTAAAAAAAAATAAATATTGGAAAGCTACATGGCGAGTGGCTAGAACAGCATTTAATATGCTAGCGAGTAGATGGACATTCTAAAGTTGACAAACTTAAAAAGTCA
This sequence comes from Dunckerocampus dactyliophorus, assembly GCF_027744805.1. Lineage (NCBI taxonomy): Eukaryota > Metazoa > Chordata > Actinopteri > Syngnathiformes > Syngnathidae > Dunckerocampus > Dunckerocampus dactyliophorus. Next base: position 3,543,130 of record NC_072824.1, read on the forward strand.
TCCCACGAAAATTTTTCATCTTAAATTAATCAGTTTATTTAATAATAATTTATACATTGTTGCTGTACAATTTATATTTAAAAAAAAAAAAAAAAAAAAAAGCTACATGCTTTTTGTTGGACAGCAGAATTATGTTGTTGATCTGTATCAACCACAACAATGTTCATGACTAAGATGGCTCTTCTTTCTACGGCAAACTAGTCGAGCCCAAATCAGCATCGCCTCTGCTGGTCGCAGCCAAGCAGTGCGTTCCACACAACTTTTCCCTCTGCGGATGATCTGTTTTTAAGAGGTGAGGTTTATCGCTCTGCCAACTTGACCAAGAAATATGGGTAAATCTAAGTATTTCCTAAATTGACCTTTTCGAGTCCTCCCATCATAATGAGCAAAAAGGAGTTTGAATGTTAACGAGTCTGTTGGACAGGAACCAGGTGAATGTAACTTTCATGGAGGTTTAATGTTAAACTATGAATGAATGAATGTGCTTTTCCACCAGGAAGTGGACCTCTGCTGACTTCTTTCTTTGTCCTGGGGAGGGAAACTAGCATAGCAGCCTGAAAACCTGTTATATGCCTTGGATATGACTTTTTTTTCCAACTGATTTGTTTATTGAAAAAAAATAATAATTTGAATAACCAAGCATGTTTATAAGGAATGTTTTCCGGTCCATTTTATGTTTATCTGCAAATGGCAACATCTGTTTTGTTGCCAGTTTGTGTGAAACACAGTGCCTTTTTATCTCAGCTTCTTTTTGTTTATGAAGCAATTAATCGGTTTAATGTGTATTTTTTCCCCCCCTCACTTTGACCTATTGTAATTATTTTATATATATTTTTTTTAGCTTCCAGACATGCTCGGCCACTCCCTCCTTGTCCTATGATGATGGTCTGCTGTAAATATGTACATTTATCATTTCATACACGCCTTTCTCTCCCGCGCCACACGTCCAGGTGTTGTTGCCAAGATGTCACTGATGTGCTGGTTCCACTTGTACATTTCTTTGCAAAAGGTACTTCATAATAAAGATGTTGGATAAACTCCGCCATTCTTTTTCCCCACATATTACGTGGGTGATTGCAATGATTTCCACCTGCAACCGTGTTATTTTACAGCGTCCTGTTATTTTGAAGGCCGGGCTTTACTGGCTGCCGCATGTTGCCGAGCAGACCGGATGCTGCTCCGACACAAGCGGAAAAGATTTTTTTTCTCCATGAAAGTTAAAAAGATATTGGAGTCTCCAATATCTTAACATCTATCTCCAATTTGGAGGTACAGTACATTTTTTAAATGACAATTTGATAGTACAAATATGATTGTTCCCATGGGTGATTCAGCAGATATTAATGGAAAAACATGCACAAAATTCAAAGTGTATTAACATACGTAATGCAAAGTTCTAAAAACAAGATTTTAAAAAAGTATTTCATAACACGTTGAGTAGATGTGTCCGTACCGTAAACGCGATCGGTTCTGCGCATGCACGAAAACTACGTCACTTCCTCCTTTCGCAACTTTTTACAACGCTTCTGCGAAGTGTACGAACATAAATGGGGCTGGCTATTTTCTTAGTGACGCTTATTAAAAGGCTTCGCTAGCATGCGAATGTTTCTATCGTCTTTATTCACCAAGACTGATATGAAAACGTTCGCAATGTACGTAGCGCATGCGCAGATGCGTGCCAGACGTAAACGTCATATACGGTCACTTATACTATACATGAATAAATACAAATACATAAAAATATATAAAACAAAGCATAAAATGTCGTGCAATAATGGCTTAATCTAGAGGATTCTGTTATTTTTTTCTAAACGCAAAAATGCCTTCTTGTTATCATATGCTTTTTGTATTGTAAGTATGAGCAAAGTGTGACGTAGGGGTCGTAGTATTTACTTTTTATCGGTAGATGGCAGTAATAACAGTAATAAAACAACCACAGAAGAAAAAGCGGCTGCCAGAAGCTGCGCGTCCACCGCCATCTTGTGGAGGTAATGTGCCAAAGACAGATAGTGACGTTAAACTTCGATTACAGTATGAGCATTGTTGACACACAAGAGTTGTAAGGAAAACGAAACCGGTTTGTTTGGCAAACAAACTTTCTTAAGAGTGTTTTGGTTAATCGCACTTTTAACCAAGTGATCAGCCTTGTACGAACGAACACATACCATAGCAGGTAAGATAACATGCTACCTAGGTAGGCTAGCTAGCTGATACTTGTGCTAGGCTTTGATGTTGCTGTGCTAGCGATGGATCCACTGAGTATGGTGGAGGATGAAGTGGCGTTGGAGGGTCTGGACGGGATCACGATACCCTCTTTGTGGATAAGACTCGAAGATAGGAAGCCAAAGTTCCTCCTGAAGCTCGACGACGGCACCAAGGAGCTCATCTGGAAGTCGCTGGTCGGCAACAGCGACCTGACATTCTACCTGCTTCCCACTGAGAGGGAGGATGTTGTGCTTTACGACAGGTGGGTCCATGCTAATGGCTGCTAAAATTTTATAGTGTTTATGTGGCATGACACCATTTAAAAACTACACAAAACTTATGAAGAAAACGCATGGAATTTCGGCAATGACCGTAAAATCGTCATTCAGTTGTGCAACATTTTGTTGTAGTTGATTGAGAATTCACAGATTTTCCTTTGGTTTTGTTTGTGTACTTGGCGAGCTATCAAATAAACATCCATCAATGCATGACAATAAGTGTATAAACTCCATTTTAAGTCACTTGTCCACAATTGGTATTTTGGTGTCGTTACAATATCACGTAAATACAGAGCCACTGTTGCCAATTATATACTGATACAGTTGTACCTCAGTTTTTGTTATGAATTAGTTCCAAAAGGTCCCGACGAAAACCGAATGAATGAAAACTGAAGCATTTTTCCATAGTAAATAATGTCAATCCAGTTTCTATGTACAGTAAATGTGAACAAGAAGTACATTTTATAGTTTTATATGCAGAAAACAATGTGAGATCATTATAAATGATAGCAAAAGTTGGGCAAAAATGTTCCGGGCACATTTGCAATTCAGCATTCACAAGGCCGTACAGCTGTGGATTTTTGGTCAAAACATTTTTGTTATTTATATGATTTTTTCCTCCGGAAGTAAGCTGTTTTTCCCCCACAGGAAAAAAAATACAAAAAATTTACATTGACTATTAAATAATAATAACAAAAGATATACATCTAAATAAAAAAAAATCAAAACATTTTTATGTGTATTTTGTGAAATAGAAATAGAAAATAATGTAAAAAAAATGTATTTGTATTTTTTTTTAAACCATTTTTTCCCCACAGAAAAGGCATCTCATTCATCCTAAGGTGGTGATAATATTGACTTATAAATAATAATAAAATAAAAAATTTTCAATATAAATAAAAAATAAAGAATAATAAAAAAAACGAATATTTGTTGTTTTTTTTAAAAATATTTTTTCTCATTTATTAGCAAAGGAAAAAAATCGGGGTTGGGGAGGAGTGAGACGTGTGTGAAAAATAGACATTTTGAGCGTATGAATTACTGATGGATTTTTGTCATTCAAAAGCAGGGATCCACTCTGTACATATTCATGTATTCTACTACGTGCATGTTCACGTGATCTACTGCATACATGTTCATGTGTGAGTTTGCAGTTTGGGACTCAGCCCAAGTGTTTGTTGTTTGATGTTTTCAGGTTCCAGCACTCTCAGGAAACTGTGATGTTGCAAGACAAGAAGGACGTCTACCCGTTGCACATCCTCCACGAAAACAAGGACGGGATTCAGGGCTCGTGCGCCTTTTTCCACGAGAGGAAAGACGTCACCTCGCGTCTCCGCTCCCGGTCACTGGGCCCACTCGTCAGCTTGGACGACACCTTCAAAAAGTTAGCGTGTTTCTGATCACTTTGTGATGTGACTGTTTATCTAACAATGAACTCCGTCTCCTCCTGCAGGCACGGCAGGAAGCTTGTCATCGTGGCGTCTCAGATGCTTCGCTTCCGGGCGCTGATCGGCAGCGAGAGCGACCCGGACACCAAATTGACGGACGAGTCCTACTGCATGCTGGAGAGAGTGGGCCGGGGGCGCTGGCAGGGGGAGCTGCAGAATGAATTACAAAAGTCCTGCTTCAAGTACGGAGACACGCTCATGTACACTTTGAAAAGGTGTCCTGGTGGTACGGCACTGGCAGCGTCTTGTCTGGCAGGGTGGACTCCCGGAAGTTGCACTACATCAGGAAGTCTCTGGACCGACACGGGCTGGTCTGCACGCAGGCTTGTACCACTCTCCTCAAGTCAGGACAGCGGCAGCATTCCATTCACGTCATGCTCAAACGCTTCCACGTCATCAGGTGTGTTTTTCCTCACAGCTGCCGTTAAATACAGTGCCCCCTAGGAAATCGTCTGTTCCGGGGTCTAACTCTGCCCATCATCAAAGCTTTGTCACGTGTACAGTCTCACTTCTTAACTGTCAGCTGATTCATAGTCCAAATTTGAGGATGATTTTTGCATCTGTAAGTGTAAAAAGAAGTTAAGCACAATTAATAGTGGTGCAACGATTGAGTCTTACTGCGAAAGTGTCTGTCCTGCCTGTGTTCCCTGCAGGAGGTCCAAGTACGACTTGCTGATGGAGTACGTGTCGGAATTACTCCAGAAGATGCCCGGCCGGTTGGCGGCACTGGTCACCATCCGAGATCACTTTGTGCGTCTTTTCTTCTTTCCCCGCTGCGGGCGTTGCCGTGCTGCTTATTGTTGGCTTTCTGTCTTCTGCAGAATCTCCCAGAAATCACATGCAAGCGCGTGTTTCAGTACATGCGAGCGGCCAAGTTGGTGGACTATTGCAGCATGCCGCTGGAGGACTTGGATAATGAGGGAGGGGCCGTGGTGAATAGCAGAGGTCAGGACTGATTGGTTATTACCGTATGTTCTTTTTCAGGATTTATAGGATATCTGGAATCTGGCAAGTTGCTCGCAATCTCTCTCTCTCTCTCTCTCTCTCTCTCTCTCTCTATCTCTCTCTCTCTCTCTCTATATGTATATGTATATATGTATATGTATATGTATGTATATATGTAATATGTATATATATATATATATATGTAATATGTATATATATATATATATATATATATTTAGTCAAACTTGTCTATAGCGGCCACTAGAGGGAGTATGCAAAAGTGGCCGCTATAGACAGGTGGCCTCTATAGACAGGTTGGCCTCCAGTTTGAATGTTGACCAGTAGAGGAAAAAAAAGGGAAAATAATAATAATGTTGACCAGTAGAGGGCACTGCAGACTGCGGATAAAAGTTGTACAGCACTACTAGGCTTGTTATTATCATGGTTCATGGTTCATGGTTTTAATTCATCCTGAACATGCATGAGTCAAACAGTAGCACATCACATAGTACAATTCACAATTTTGCATGTCTAAAAAGGAGTAGGAAGAAGCAAAGCTTATTTAATCCTACCCCTCATCAGTTTCACATCAGTTGCAATACATTTATTCACCTCTTGTTCTTCCAAGTGTACTTTGTAGGTCTACATGACAATGTAGTGCAATCATAGCCAAGGTTTTTACTTACTAAAAGGAAGCTAGAGACTTAATAATAACTGATAGAATATATCCACGACCCACAGAACAATGCTGTGCTAGTAATGTCTTACGCTTGTTTTTAATATTTTACTTTTTATACGGCAGAGTTGTCATTACAGCTTTAGTTCATCAGGAAGTGACGCGAAGTGACGGTGGGCGTCCCGAGCAGGAGAGCTAGGCTCAGTGCTAGCTGTGAGTTTGGAGAGAGTTGGGAAGTGTGTTTATGTTGGCGTGGATGTAAAGTCCTGCAGTGTTCTCCGCTGTTAATAAAGCCATTAAAGTGCATCGGCGACGTGAGTCTCTCCTTCCCCACAACAAGCGGCATTACAGTATTGACCAGTGCACACCAGGAAATAAACGGTGTCATTTCTTACAGGCATTGGCTGGACAGCTATGTAGTGGGGCTTGTTTAACCTTTGCCTTGTGGGCAAGCAGGCAGGAGAGACGATGCTGAGAGATGTGTGTGTGTTCTGAGCTGCTGTCTGGTGGCCGCGTTCAATAAATAAAGTTGGCAGAAGCAACAGGAGAAGTTTCCTTCTTTGCTTGGGAGCTGAATAACACTGACAAGTTAACAGACTAGTAGCGAACGGAAAAGAAGATGGCTTTTTTTGTGTCGAATACAGAAGATGAGGACTTTGATGGATTTGTGGATGACGATTGATGAAAAATAACGTGAGTACATTCTAAAATACTTCAACTAAGTACAACCAAACTCAGTTTTGCTCCCGCTGCTGCATACATGCTAGCGTATGTTTTTTTCTTATTGTAGCGTCGCTGGGAGCACGTCCTGTTCCCAGCCTACTTTGCAGTAATGTTTTGGTGCAAATGCTCTTAAAGTTACATGTTTGACCAGGAAATAGCAAGCTCAAAAGAAGACTGCTTTTTTATGTGGAACAACTGACAGTTTGTGTGGATCTTGTGAATGATTGTGACTGAGCTAGGACTCAGTAATTAAAGTCTACACACGACGGCTTCATTGATTGAAAAACAAAACTTTTTCGTGCATGAAGCTTCTACTTGAATTGGTAATTTGGCTGCTATATGCAGTCAGATATTGACCAAGGGAGACAAAATGGGTGGCCGCTGGCTGCGTTAGACAGGTGACTGCTATACACAGGGTCTATAACATGTAAATTTGCTGCGGGGGATTTTTCAGTGGCTGCTATAGGCAGGTGGCCGTTCTTAAAGGTGGCCGCTAAGACAGGTTTGACTGTATATATATATATAACCGGAATTATAGAATTTTATTCCCATATATAGAATTTTGTTCCCATCAAGCCTTACACAATTTACATCAATAATTATAGATAAAAATGTTCACAGAAATTAAACGTATAATTACAAAAATATACTAATAAAATTCTGATGCATCAAAAACTGCAACTGCCGATTATTTTAATAACCGATTAATCTGTCAGTTATTTTTGATCAATCGGTGAATCAGATAAAAAAAAAAACACAAACATTTAAAATTTCCACTACGTAGCAGCAATCCCTTTAAGAAGGCACAAATGGTCTTTTTCCCTCACCAAAATCATAGCACAGAGGGCGAGGAAGAGGAATTTCTCCAACACCAAAACTGAAGTAGGGAAGTATAAACAATTAACTGACATACAAAAAAAAAACTCTACTGCAAATCAACGAGGCACTGGCACCGTCTGCTACATGTTCATCACCAATAAATAATTTTGAAATAAGAAATCAACTTCAGGTGCTTGCTTTGCGTTTGGCATCAGCTCGGCTGCTCTGGGGTAGGGGCGGTGCCTTGTTGCAAGATGATACTGCCTATGCTGGACAGGCACAGCCATAGCTATTTGTAGTTTCACTGTTTTACCACTAGGTTTCATGTGTACACATGGTACGCATTGTCCTACATACTTTGGATGGCAATGTTTTTACGCACACTCTACACACGTATCTGCAGCTGTTTGCTTCGCAAGATATCACAATGTTGATTGCTTTTTTCCAAAGTCAAAGCTGATGTGTGTGACTATCTTGTTTTAAAGAAATAGGTCTACTTTCATGGATGACTAAGGAAATTAAAAAATACTCACATTTGAGAGGCTGAAATCAGGATATTTACAGTACATTTTTAAATGAAACGATTAATCGATTACCAAAATAGTTGTCGCTTAATTGGGTAATTGATTAATCATTGATTCATTGTTGCATCCCTAAACTGTAGACAAAAATATCCACAGAAATGAACAAAATATATATACAGTATACAGATGCATAAAAAAATCCAAAGGCAGTTTTTAAATAAAACATTTTGTTAGGGGTGAACAAAAATCCAAATCTACATGGCACTGTGTGAAATGTGGCTGAATGAAAACAATTGTGCAAAATTCCTCCCCAGCGCTGTAAGAGACTCATTGCAAGTTATCACAAACGCTTGATTGCAGTTGTTGCTGCTAAGGGGGGCCCAACCAGTTATTAGGTTTAGGGGGCAATCACTTTTTCACACAGGGACATGTAGCTTTGGATTGTTTGCTTTGGAGCTTTGTCTCAATAATAAAAACTTTCATTTAAAAACTGCATTTTGTGTTCAGTTGTGTGTAATATTTACATTTGTTTGATGATCTGAAACATTTAAGTGTGACAAACATACAAAAAAAAGAAGTCAGGAAGGGAACACTTTTTCACACCAGTCTATATGGTGTTACAATTGAATGGCTGTTGATGTGTTTAGGCCAGAATAAAGTTAGAAAAGAACATTTCATTGTTGTTACATTTGTGTCTGTCAGGCAACAAAGTGATGGTGCGCTGCGTGAAATTGCTGAAGTCGTACGCGGGGGGGAAGCATGCCTCTGTGGAAGATGAAAATGAGGACGAGGACGACGAAGAGGATGAAAGCTCCGCTTCCAAGAGGAGAGGTTGGCCTCCGGTGGGCCGAATCATGGAGAACGATTTAATGCTGCAGGCCTACCGTCTCAGTGCGTCTCTCCACCAACGCCGCTAAGTCAGCTCTTGTTTGAGTCTCATCAACACGTTGCTCTCTCATTGTAGTTTTGTCCAGCGGGGCAGATGGGATCCCTCAGTCGGGCATCTCATCGAGGATGAACATTGGGAATCTGGAAGCTCGCATGCTTTGGCGAAAGATGGAGAGGGACGGAGTCATCAAGGTAAGGCGTCTGATATTCATTTCAAGTTTGGGGTTTAAAGCAATCAAATAACTTAGATGGTCATGTGACCATGCAGCCATGAACATTAGCATTGTTTAGAGCCGTGTGGCAAATGCACACTTGAATGATAAACCCTACTATTTGAAAATACTGTAAGAAATATGTGTAATTCCTGTTTCCGAAGCGTCAACAACAAAATGAGTGCAGCCCAGTGAGAATAAAGTTGTTCACACAACACCACTGTATTATTTCTGCACGTGTTTGATGAGCTCTTGCACCTTGCAGGGCTTCATGGTAGACGAAGGCCGGCAGAGGATCACAAAGTTCATCAGTCACAGGTCTGCTTCTTTTTCTCAACTGGGACGTTTCAATCATTTGATGTCACTCAATTCAAAATGACTGTAAAAATATGTGTATGACGCCAGGATTTTGGACTGTATGTATGATATACTGTAGTCCCTCGCCTCTCGAATTTCGTGGCCTCACTATCAGGTTTTTTCAAAAACATGAGACGTAATAAATAGGGCTGTCAAATGATTACCAATTTGAATCAAATTAATCAGTTTTCAAATTAATTAATTGTGATTAATCACCATTTGCAACAGTGTGTGAATTATGCCAATTTTCACTGTATTTTTTGAACAAAACGATAAATGACAGGACAGGTGTCAGGGGAACTTGCCCCCAACCACCAAAGAACTAACAAAATGACACAGAAAACAAGATTTGAGATTTTCTCGCATGAGGAGAGAGTGTCCGTGCCACACTGCAACACTCTCTGGAGGGCCACTCTCCTCGCGTTTCTTTTATTGTCATAGATGGGCGGTACCACAGAAATGGATGTAGTGAGTTCAGTTCGTTATTATTCACGATCAGTTCAAAAAGTGGGCTGGAAGAGAAAACAGCCGTCTTTTCACACCCGTGGAATGTGCCCCATGACCTTTATATGGCCCATTTCTTCCCCAAGCCCATGCATGGGGGTCAACATTGGTCTTATCTCACAACCCAGGTGCAGGGAGGAACCTCAAGGAGGTCAACTCAACTGCTTTTTCACAGTCCACTTCACAGCACTTTTCCAATTTTACAGAATAAACAAAAAGTCACAGTGAATGTTAACTTCAGATAACAACATATAGAGCATGTACATACACTAGTAAGAAAATAAAAAAAATACAATAAAATAATTAAGCCATTAAAAGAGATGATTAATTGTTAAGAACTACTGAAAGAATGAAAACTTTGTTTACAATCAGTCATCATTGCAACAAACAAATGTTTCAGACAAACATGACCTCAAATGACTGAAGTATCAAAAGTATCAATATTTTGATTTGGGGATCGATTTTAGAGCCTGAAGAGCTGATATCGTACGTATGGATATTTCAGTATTGATCCGCACATCACTAATAGGAGTGCAAAGGAGACTGTAGGGCTGTAATAATGTTAATTTAGAAGGTGGTAAACAGGTTTTCTATGCTCTAACTGCCAAAATGTTCCATTTATAGAGGAGGAGTCCGACTTTGAATATCGGATTCAGGAGGAGCAGTGTGGTTTTCGTCCTGGTCGTGGAACTGTGGACCAGCTCTACAGTACACTCTCAGCAGGGTACTTGAGGGTGCATGGGAGTTTGCCCAACCAGTCTACATGTGTTTGGTGGACTTAGAGAAGGCAATTGACTGTGTTCCTTGAGGAATTCTGTGGGGAGTACTACAGGAGCATGGGGTATCGGACCAGCTAATTCAGGCTGTTCGTTCCCTGTATGACTGTATGATTCCCTGTATGATTCAGAGTTTGGTTCGCATTGCCGGCAGTAAGTCGGATCCGTTTCCAGTGAAGGTTGGACTCTGCCAGGGCTGCCCTTTGTCACCAATTCTGTTCATCTTTTTTATGGACAGAATTTCTAGGCGCAGCCAGGGCGTTGAGGGGTTCTGGTTTGGTGGCTGCAGGATTGAGTCTCTGCTTTTTACAGATGATGTGGTCCTGCTGGCTTCATCAAGCCGTGAACTTCAACTTTCACTGGATCGGTTCACAGCCGAGTGTGAAGCGGCCGGGATGAGAATCAGCACCTCCAAGTCCAAGTCCATGGTTCTCGCACGGAAAAGGGTGGAGTGCAATCTCCGGGTCGGGGATGAAATCCTGCCCCAAGTGGAGGAGTTTAGGTACCTTGGGGTCTTGTTCACGAGTGAGGGAAGGATGGAACGCGAGATCGACAAGCGAATTGGTGCGGCGTCTGCAGTGATATGGACTCTACATCGGCCTGTTGTGGTGAAGAGAGAGCTAAGCCAAAAGGCAAAGCTCTCAATTTACCGATCGATCTACGTTCCTACCCTCACCTATGGTCATGAGCTTTGGGTAATGACCGAAAGGACAAGATCGCGGGTACAAGCGGACGAAATGAGTTTTCTCTGCAGGGTGGCTGAGCTCTCCCTTAGAGATAAGATGAGAAGCACTGTCATCCCGGAGAGACTCTGAGTAGAACCGCTACTCCTCCACATTGAGAGGAGCCAGATGAGGTGGCTTGGGCATCTGGTCAGGATGCCTCCCGGACGCCCCCCTGGAGAGGTGTTCAGGGCAAGTCCGACCACTGGCCTGGGAAAGCCTCGGGATCCGCTGGGAGGAGATGGACGAAGTGGCCGGGGAGAGGAAAATCTGGGCCTCCCTGCTTAGGCTGCTGCCCCCACGGCCTAATCTTGGATAAGATGTAGAAGATGGATGGATGGGTGGAGTCCTGCTTTGTGGAAATTCACTTATCACGGTTGGGTCTGGAACCAATTAAACATGAGGGATTGTTGTATTGTATGTTCGGTAGTATTTGGCAAAAGTGCCCTCACATTTCAGCAAGTATTTGGATTCTGTCTTGCCAAGGGACAAGACGAAAGGAAACATAGATTTACATGAGAACAGCGGTCCCCAACCACCGGGAAACTTTCAGGCACAATGATAAAAAAAAAATACACCTAAACAGGAAGTGTAAATAACTACATTGAATTATATGTAAATGCATATTTGGAAACATGGGCCATTATTTTATTACAAAGAATAAAGAAGAATAGTTAGAAATCACACAGTTTTTGCACATTTGTGTTGTTTTGTTTCATTGTGTTTCGGCACGCGGCGACCCGTCCCACTTTGTGTGATGGTCCTTGAACGCACCACAGCTGTGTGCGTGTGTTAACGTTGTCCCACGCTGCACAGACAGACTACTATCCTACACGATATGCTGATACTATGTGGGAATGCATAAAGATAGGGTTTGATTACCCTAATGAGTGCATATTTGTTTGGTGCACAACCTCAAGTTAATTCATGCGAGCACATGCTAGCCTGTTACCACACACATCCAACAGCGACCTTCTAATATAAACTCCATGGGTCCAAGGTGTTGAGGAATACTCCTTTTAGAGTAGTCAGTGTACAGCTTGTACGGCCAAGCACGGTGGTGGTAGCGTTCACGAGGGCTGGGGGAGCTGCAGTTCATTGAGGGGAAAGATGAAACCTAACAAGGGCTGTGATGTTGTGAAGCAGATGTCAGTTTTCCAAACACACCTCCAAGATGATCAAGTGCCTTGCTGAGGAAGATGAAGGTGGTGGAGTGGACAAGTAGGGCTACACCTGTGGGTGGGGGGTGCTCCAGCAGTGATGTCATCATGGAGGAGTGGAAGAGAATGAAGGTCAGGTTCATGCCCAAGAGGATTAAGGCAATGCTGGGATAACAATGGTTGTTCATTGTGATGGTGGTGTCAGATATTTACACAATAATGGCTGCGTGTTGACAGTTCAGCTGTACTGCTTCACAAGCTGTACGCATACTACTCTATAAAGAATATCCAGGTAGTGAATGCACAATGATAAACGAAAGAACTCCAGAAAGGCTAAAATCTGTTGTTCTGGCAGGTGTGTGGGTGCCAGCGATCATCTCCAGCTCTTTGCCAAAGAGAAGCAACGCAAAAACCTTTACGACTCTTCCGCGTCGGCAATGTCGGCGAGCACCCCGAGCGCTTCTCCCCTCACGCCGGCCACCTCCAAGCAGTCAGCCAAACGGGGCCGAAAAGCCCCGGCGTCTAAGAAGAGCAGAGTAACAACTAGCGTAGGCGGAGAGGAAGACGAGGTGGCGGGGGAGCTGTGTTTTGATGGAGGAGCGAACGGAGGGAAAGTCTGCAGGAAGCCGAAAGGAGGAGGAAAGGCTGCAGAGAAGAAGGGCAAGACGAAGCCTGCAGAAAAAGATGCTCCTGCTCAGAGTGAGTACTCAATGTCAACAATATTGCAAACCTGCTTTCTGATTGCACTTATAGAATGTCCATTATTTCCACTTGATTTGACTAATAAAAGTACACATGAATGTCACACTGACTTGCTTTGATTATCTGCTTGAGGCTAGGTCCTAATCTCCAAAACAAGTCCTCCTCATGCTTATCACCTGATTCAAATACGGTAGCCTTGGGTGTCTAGTAGGCGTTTCACAATACACTCAGCTCACCAGACGAGACTATTCACCAGACTGGGTCCACCAGAATGAGACCAGATGAGATTGTAACATGACTTAAGAAAAGTACAATGAAAAAATATGCACCCTGACAATCAGTCATTTAACTGACTCACAAAACTGCAGGTGCATTTTGAAATGCTTATTGTTGATATTATTATTGTTGAGAATAAACAATATTGTCAACATTATTTAGAAACCAAATTAACCACTAATGTTATCAAATATCATACATTTCCTCTCATTTTCACTCTATTACTGATAAATACTTGAACAATAAATGCCAACCGTCTTCGCTAACCACCCTGTTTCTGTCCAAGCTGCGTTGGTGGTTATGTTTTTAGATTGGTGAGCAAGTTCATTGCCTTGATTTGCTGCACCTCATTGGATGAACTTGCTGTTTCTTTCAGAGCAACGTCCAACAGAGAATGACGAGGAGGAAGCTTCCAGCCCTCAGAGCCAGGAGAAGAAAGCAACAGACCCTGCAGTCGACATCGCGGTTGTGGATATCTACAAGCTGCCGGTTGGTAACGTTGCTGTGCCACGGTTAGCATTTTGAGCTCAGGTGTCTCAAATAACGCTAATAATGGTGGCTCCTCTCCTGTCTGATTGCTGCAGGTATCCAAAAGCATCCGCAGTTCTCACGAGACCTACCGCTTGCTGAGGAGGAAGAACCTCATTACTGAGGCTGTGCACAAGCTCCAAGTCATAGAAGGCCTGACCCAGTCAGTCTGCCATGTTAGCAAGAACCCCAACATGATTGTTATTGTCATGACTATGATTATGCTCTTCACCAGGCTCCAGAAGCTGATCAATAACGAAGAGAAGGGTCAAGGAGTCACCACAAAATGCTGCAAGAAGACCACGGCGCGCCTTGTGCAGAATTTGTCCAGAGAGGGCCTGCTTAAGATGTTCACCACCACCGTCATACAAGACGGCATCAGCAAGAAGGTACAAACAAAGAACTGTCACACACAGCATTCATGCTGAAGTTGTGTGCAGTACTTTCACTGATTAGGCCAAGTTTTTTTATTTTTATTGTCAAGGCATCAATCTAGAGCACACAGTTGGGATATTAGTCTTAAAGGTCCCATATTAGGCACTGTTGCCTTTTTCCTGATATTAGCAGTAATAACAGTAATATGTGTCCCTAGAGCCTGCTTATGTGCATCAAACGTGATAAAAAACTTTCATCTCCCTCACTTTCGACATAAGAAGTACTCAAACGCATGCTTTTCAAGTTGTGGCTTTTTCTGACATCCGTCCTCGCGGACATTACACCACCTCTGACCCGCCCCTAGCTTGATGAGCCCACCCCCTGTATACGCCCACTTCTTAGTACAAAACCAGTCAGTCAGCTACAGACATGGAAGCTGTCAGTTTGTCATTTGCTAATGTTCTTGCTTTGTGATATATGGAATCTATTACCTTGGACAAGTGCAGAGTTACAGTGTCAAAAGGTGATCAAGTACACTATAGCGCTTGATGGAGACATCAGCAGCATAAAAGCTCTACATACACACACACACACACACACACAAAACAGCGTGTTCACCTCAATTAACACGGAAGTTACTCACACTGTACACAGAATACATAAAGGTCATACAGTACAGTAATTAAAACACTCCAAAACAAGAAGGAAATGAAACAGTAATTTAAATAAAAGCAGGTTAGTTATTACTTTCTTGTTGTGAAAATGACGTGAGTGTGTGGATGTGTGGGGTGGGGTGTGTGGGGCCTGTGGCAAGGCTCCAGACTATTACAACTATAAAAAAATTTTTTTGAGACAATGGGTGTACATTTTTCATCTACTCACGCATGTGCGATCAGATAAAAGTACGCGTCCTTTATTGAGTTGACGAGGGACGCACTTTTCCCTTATTACGTGAGTATGACAAATTGTCAATTGATGACGATTGATGCAAAGCATCCGATGCCGGCATGTGTAATTGCTGACCTTTCAATCTCATTGCCGTTTGACTTTTTTGGCATCTTTGTTTAGACAGTTTGCCTGGCTGTCACTCCTCCTCACTGGCGGCAGCTAGCTAGCTATCTAGCTAGTTTTCCACCTGAACTCTGGTCTTCGGGCTCCAAATGTAACGTTTTTTACCA
Source organism: Dunckerocampus dactyliophorus (assembly GCF_027744805.1). NCBI lineage: Eukaryota > Metazoa > Chordata > Actinopteri > Syngnathiformes > Syngnathidae > Dunckerocampus > Dunckerocampus dactyliophorus. The sequence goes on from NC_072824.1 coordinate 3,558,426, forward strand.
CAGTTAATAACCTGGGGCATTCCAGAAGCTAGGGACAGAAACAGGGTGGTTAGAGAAGATGGTTACCATTTATTGCAACCAATGTTCCCTCTAAGCTGCTCGCATGCGCAATCGTGCAATGCTCTCGAGCTCCCTGCGCACCGCAAAACCATGCTGTGCACAAAACACAATCCAACCTGAACTGTAAATTAAACAAACACATAACAATTTATTCTGTATTATTTGGCAATGCAACGGAGTGAATGCCAGGAAACAACAACAAGCGGAACATATAACACAATGATGAGCACTGTCCAGCTAATGAGAAGATCCTGTTTGCACGTATTTACTACCACAGCCCATCAATTTATTAACAGTGCGTACATAGTGCATGCCGCTGTTTATGGCAGGTTAGCATATAGCTAATGCTGCTTGCTAACCTTGTATTATGTCAAAACAAACCAACAGAGCAACAGCGTCTGCAAAAGCGCTGCTTTATAAAACATGCTGCAAAGCCGAAGCAGCAAGCCAGTTTTCTAAGTGAAAAGTGTGGACTGAATGTGTAGCTTAACTGTGCATGTTTTACTGCCGTGCTTTTATGTTGATGGCCGGATGTGCCGCATACAGGAAGTGTTACGCCGAAAAGTCAGTTGTGAGTTAATTTTATTTTTATTTTAATATAGACAAAAGTAAACATATACAGCAAACATGGCATCAATTTCAAGTACATTTCCAGGATGACATAGTACCAGAACAGGCTGCTTTAAAACAGATAGTGAAAGTCAAATAAGGGAAATAAAATATAACTATTTAACAATAAACATGGTAAACAAGATAATAAATTGAAAATAAAATAATAAACTTGCGTTTTTCTCCAAGATTCAGTTGGTTAATTGTATGAGACCATGACTTATTTTGTCTCAGGTATAGAATAAAGAAAGCTACATTGTGGAATCCTCCTCTCAGTTCTCGGGTTTTGCACAAACTCAGGTTTTGCGATACTACAGTGTGCACGTCTGCTGCTGCTCACAGAGGTCCAAGGAATGCTCAGGTTGTTTTTGTGTATGCTCAGATACTTGAAAAATTAGAGGGAACATTGATGGCAAGTATTTATCAGTAATAGAGTGAAAATTAGAGGAAATGTGTATACACTAAGTCCCCAACTAACGAACACAATTGGTTCCAGACGACCGTTCTTATGTTGAATCGTTCTTAAGTAGGGGAAAAGGTAATATTACCAATGATATAGGTACTACATGTACGTGTATACACATACAGTATATGTGTATGTATGTAAAGATGAGTTTGGTTGTAGTAGTAATATTAAACGAGGATAATTAATGAAAAAAACAATAATAAAAGTGATATAATAATACGTAATGATAAATGTTATTTACCTTTGAAGAGGAGTGGTCGAGCATACGTCGTTGTGGTGGAGGAGGAGGAGATATTGAAAAAAAGGACAAATGGTCGTCATCGTTAGACTCTTCTAAAAGAGGTAGTGTTCTGTGGGTGGTGTAGAGTTAAGCAGGCCTATTAACTCTTCATAAACTTTAATCCCACGCTCTGTCCGGGTTGTACAATTTAGCTTTCCATTTAGCTTTACACTGTATCTCCCCAGCGTCTAACTCTTCCTCTGTTGGTCTCATTAGCTCTAAGGCTGCATTAGCAGTGTCACAGTGCCCTCTGCTGGTCAAGCATGTACAGTAGCAGTATAAATACTGATTGAGCGACTGACTACAAGGCAAAATAAAATAAAATATAGACCAGTCGGCCTGTGTTCCTATCCGCGAGTGTTCGCTAGTCGGGTGTTCGTAAGTTGGGGACCTAGTGTATTTACTTTGCAAGTTGATTTTTTTGCTGTGCACCCCCAAAAGGTCTGCTTGCGGTCCTAAAATGTCAAGTTAGGGGCCACTGTGTTCCAAGCAAAAAAAAGTCTATAGCCCTGTGTGGCTGCATGCAGAGAGGACAGTTGCGTTTGCTGATGTTGTTTTGGCCTCCTCATCATTCTTACAACGTCCGTGTAGACCAGGGCGTGTCCATTATGTCGATCGCCAAGGTAGCATGTGTGGATGGCATGTGTCCCCCAGGTCATAAATGTCACTTTGTAGATGTCATATGACATCAGTCAGCTGACATGGAGCTCCCCTCCTGATTTGCCGTTGCTCCCCCGCGGCAAAGATGAAGTGGTGAACTGATGTCTCATAGCGACACGTAAATGCAACTTTCATCTTTACTGTTGTGATTATGGATAAACCCAAGTGAGTGGCAAGATGCCTATATCTACAACAAAAGTTATCCGTCACTTGTAGAGGCTCGGTGTGGAGAAAAAAAAGTCAATAGTTTGATGGCTCTGCTTCACGTCCTGCACTCCAATACATAAATGTGTGTTTTCCACACTTTTGTTTGTGGAAAGTATTATTTCATGATGAACTGGAAAATGTGGCTATTGCTGAAAGCTTTTCAACTCATTGAATTGCAGCCATTTTTCAAAAGACAACCCCTTCAGTAGCGTCCATTTTAGATGATTTTGACAGATTTTTCAAGGCACACAGAATATTGTGTTCTCTGACCATATAAACATGAAACCCACCAAAAGAAAGATTAGACTCCCGTCTTTCATCAGAACAAAAAAAGGTTTGTTTCTACCTTTTTCCGCTCAGCAGTACAACATAGGTAAGTTTCAGGAAAATATCAGTTCCCAACAAGAAAAGGGGAGAAAAACAGCTTTTTGGGAAAAGATGCATTTCGAGCATAACTTTCACTTTTGACACATTCTTTTTTTGCTTTTGTGACAGCTCAGATATCGAAACAACTATACCACAACATAAACAATACAAAATGAGTTGTTTTACATCAAATTAACAGTTTATGTACAAATATAGCATCATGAACCATTTTCAATTTTCACATTTTGAACTAAACTGTGTGTGCATGTGTGTGTATGGTAGTGATAATATCTATCTATTAAAAAAAGAACATGTTTCATCCATTTTCACTTTTAGAGTTCACATTTTGCTGACAAATGTGAAATGAACTGCTACAAGGTAACGCTACTTTGCTACCAATCCACGTGTCTTCTCCTGTGACTCCTGTGACTGATGTTTGTTGTGGTGTGGCTACGGAAATCACGCCATCAATGCTTCAGATTGACTGAAATTGCCTTAACTTTCTGGAGCGCCACGATCACTTTGGCATGCGCATGACAGCCTGTGAATGCATGTTCGTGTGGATAGAAACAGTTTTAAAATGTCACCTTTTGGATGGAAATTTTTTTTGACACTGGAGAGTGGCAAATGTGCATTTTTGAAAATCAGTGTTCGTTAGGACATGGTCTTAGTAGATATATGCAATATATTGTCATATATTATTGATGTTTTTACATTGTGCTTGTTAAAAAAGTAATGCTGAAATCTCGTCTCGTCTCGTTCTCGTAGACCCAACCTCTCTTATTGTCCCATCTTGAGAACTGAGTCTCTTGTGACACCACTCGTGTTTGCTGATCAAAATGCGTTTTTGCGTGTTTAAGTCTATTGATTACATTTTACAACTCCTCTTTATACTTGCTAAATACTACACGTAACCCACTAATGAGGTGTAGAAATAGCTAATGTCTGTATGTCTGTTCTAATTCTCCCACTCAGGTTGATTTAATTGTTCATCCAACCATCCAACCTAGTGACAAATTGGTGACTACAATCCTTGATCAGGTCCGCTTCAGGATCAGCAGCTCATGTACCATGACAGGGTGAGCACAGCCAAGAGCAGTCACACACGGTCGTGCACTGAACGCACACGGCAGATCTTCATCTGTTCTGTCTGTTGGTAATTGCAGCCAGCAGCCCAGCCAAGAGCCTGCCTCCAAAGTGGAAAAAGAAGAGCCGAGTAAAAGTTTCAGGAGCTTCAGTGAAATCAAGGAAGAGCACTTGAAAGAAAAAAGTCGAGTTGAACCGCAGTTCAAGCCCACAACAGGTAAGGTGTGATTTCACCATGTAGAATCTCAATTTCATCTGTTTTGTTTCATGGCTTAATCTCTCTGTTTCTCTCTCTGTCTCTCTCTAGTTCGAGGACTGGGGAAGACGCTGGGTTTCCAGCCCAAGATGCATCGCCTGCGTGTTTTTCACGCCTTCCTGTGGTACGTCATCTGCGACCATCCTATGATGCAAACTGCTTCTGGACCGACAGCAGCCCCCCAGGAAGCTCCTGAGGCCGGCCACCAAGAAAACGCTCAGTCAGGCACCGACAAGGACCAAGAAAGCAAAAACACAGAGTTGCCCGATGATGTCGGCAGCAGCCCTCCCGAGCCTGCAACGTCTCACGTGGATTTTGCGCCACTAGGTGATGAAGAACTGATGGATGATTCTACAGTGGGGCAGTCTGAATCTGAAGCAAAAGGTAAGAAGATTTGGGTGGTTTATCTTCTACTTAACAACCCTGATGTCACCTTTTCTTTATGATAGTTTATTTAGATGAGGATTCGTGGAAGAGGTTTGTCCCGCCTGTGCTCCCACACAGAGAGAGAGGCTATGGCTGGGTGAGGATGAGGGACCTGCTCTTCTGCTTGCCGCTCTCCATATTCATTCAGGTCATACAGATTAATTATCAGGTGAGCACCTTTTCACCACACATCCGTCCTACTGCTCACGTCTCAACTACACTGATATTTGCATTTGTATGCACACAAATGACACCTTCATCTTTAATTTTCATCATCTCAGACACAAGCATGCGAACATGCTCCATGCATGATATGTATCTGTACAGTTAGAGAACAACCACAGTGCTTTCTGTCCATTCCAAATGTTAATACACCCCAAAATTATGTTTTTAAAAAAGTAAAAGTGGGGTTTTAGCTTTATAATGGATAAATTAACATTTAACTTGAATTTTACCTTTTATTGAAGACTTGTTGGCGAACACGGTGATGGCTGGGGGGCAGATGGACTTTATAATAAAGTTCAGCTGCAAATACGATCATCATACCACACTAATGTAGGGGTGGGAATCTCTGGCCACCTCACGAGGCGATGCGATTACAATTCAGAGGTCTGCGGTGCGATGATAAAACAGTTATCGATGCATCTTTTTTTGTGATCAATAGTTTGTCAATTATTTCATGCTGAATTTTTTTCTATACATCATTTCTTTTCACTCACTGTGTACTACTAAAAGAAAGCATATTTGTAATGATCCACAATTAAAATAAACATGAAACTGATTAATTAACTTCCATTATCTTTTAACATATTTCCCGTTGCACAGAACCAGCAGGAAAAGCAAAGTCTACCAGTAACAGCATGTATAAAATTAACAAACTTCAGCATATTCTGAGTAACCAACATAACAAATCTGCCATTATTCACAAATAAATAATAGACTTCAGAATTCACACTAAAATCCTGAGCATAGAATAGCAAAGTCAAAAACAGCTTTCATACAAAATGTAGATTTCTGTACAACATGATCACAACATGATGGGACGTTGTATCTGAGTTCCAAAGTGCGCAACAAAGAACGAAAGCCCTGCTTCTCAACAATCGAATACGGACACAAATTCTTCGCCATAAAAGTTGCGATTGACTTTGTAATTTGCTTTGCCTTTTCCGAGTTGGGTGGAAAATAAGTTATCACCTGCTCGATGGTTCTCTGTTCTCTGGTTCAACTTGAGCTTGCTGTTTTTCCCTCCTGGTTCGCGTGGAAACGTTCTGTGGTTTCTCGTATTTGTTGTGTTCCCAAAATATTTTAAGCTTGTATGACAAAGCTTGCATATTGTCTCGGGCCAGGTTTACATTGGAGCATAATACATAATGGGGGTCGGGGCATTAGATGTGTCCCAAACAGTCTTGATTTCTGAATCCATAGTAGTCCGTTCTGTGTCCATAGCATGTATCCATACCCGTGTATATACAGTATATCCTCTCGGGACGTAAGGCCAACTTTGTCATTTGAGCTCATGCTAAGCTAACCACCTTTTCCAGTATTTCTTCCCCTTATCTGTCGTGTATCTCAGCTAAAATGTTATTTGTTTCATAATGTAGATGTCATGAATTATTTTTTCCCATTCACCTAGAGTATATCCAGCTCATTTTTACCTTCAACTACATGAAAGCTTTAAATCCAACAGGACGCTCAGCCATTCTGGTAGCTTCTTCTGTGAACAAATAAAGCACACACATCATAAAGATGGTGAAAGGATCCCCTGACTGGAATCTACCTGTACTTTCCCATTCCTCACTGAGGGTATGAGTACATCTACTGGTGACATTGGACATTACAGTCAGAAGAGTTGAAGTGCACATGAAGACAATACACAGGCTGCACAACAACTTTTTCAGTTTTTACCTTTTAATAATGATTTGGAGTGCATGAAAACGCAAATCCCTTTGACGACATTGTCAGAAATGTTAGCAGTTGGAAAATATGCAGAAATGTCATCATATGGTGAAAAATACTCCCAGTATATACAGTATTTATGTGTTTTGACTGGTAGGATGAGCTTACAGTACGCTCTCTGCATCCACAGGTTGATGGCTTGGAGGACTATCTGAACGACCCCGTGAAGCAACACCTCCTGATTAGACAGCTTCCCATGGAAATGAGAAGAAAGCTCTTTTATAAACGGTAACTCCACACCAGGCACCTCCTGCGCCTCTCTGCCACGACTAGACCGTCTAAACTGTGTCTTTACTGGTTCTTCATGCCAGGAAATACATCTGGGTTGTCTTTGAGAACCTGCAGAAGTTGGTGTGCATGGGGTTGGTGCACTTTGCTCCTGTGGTGAAGGCAAAAGAAAAAGCTCAGGTATGCATTTGCATAAAATATCAGTTCACTTCTCTTCCACGCTTCATTGCTGTGGTCCATGTCGGCATTGTTCCAGATGTCCTTTTACCTGAAGCACCATGCCACCATTGTTGACACGAGCAACGCAGAGCCTCACTACTGGCTGGTCACAGAGCCCAGCGACAAGCCCTTTGAAAGACGCCGCTACACGTTCGTCACCGTGGAAGATGTGGAAAGCTACTGGTTTGATCTCATGTGTGTCTGCCTCAACACACCACTGGGTACATTGACACACACTAGCAGTTCTTCATATATTGCTGTGATATAATTATGTACTGTACCATAGATGGACAGTTTGATTTATAGAACGTCATTCTTCTGGATTCCATCGCAGGGCTAATTCGACCAAAGAGAGGCGGCTCAGAAGATGAGGTGACCCCTTCTTTTGTGCACGAACGTAACGTGTTTGTAGGAATGGCGTCTTTGCTCAAGTAGGTGATTTGTTTGTCAACAGTTTCAAATGCTTTTAGTAAGCCCTACCAGAAACACACCCTTGTGTGTGTGCGCGTGCGTGTGTGTTGGTGTGTGTAGCTTTACGACAGAGTGTGTGTCTACAAGAAGCGCTATTCTGTACGTCATTCACTTTTAACATATGCAGTTCCTCGCCACATTGTATTTCACTTTATCAGGGTTTGTCAAAAATATCTTAGCAGGTATATTTTTGCTTGGTTTTGCTCATAACTTTGGTTGTGTTACTCCATATGGCACAATTTTTCCTAAGATGTTTTTTTCCCTAAAAAATCATAAAATTCAAATTTAAAATTTGTTCCTAGGACAAGCAGATGCCCAGGCCAAATTTCCCACCCTTTCAGATCCTTAGAGGACCAAAAAGTCCACTCCCAAAAACTGCTACAAAAACACAACAGATTCATATTTTTCTACTTTTTTTGGTTAGATATTTCAATCAACTTGCGTTCTAATAAAAAAAAAAACTAACGTGAATATTTTTTAAAGGAAAAATGCACATTTTTGTACAATTTTGCCCATCATCCACAATCCGTATGAAAAACATTAACACATATTTCTTTCCCTTTTCTGTGCGTTCTAAAGAGAGACAAACAGCGTGAGGGAGCTAACAATGGATGTAATGGGACACACCTATTTCAACTACAAAAGCCCTGTAAAAAACCTCTAACAAGGTTTTATGGTTTTACATACATGCTGTGATCATGCAGTAACAGGTACATTCATGATAATATGTAATGCTTGCAGTATTTTGCCATATTTTGATCATTTTAAACCTCACCAGAACTTCTTTCCTGGGCGCGTTGATTTCCCACATGGGCCCATAGATTGAAACTAATGCTACTTCCGTCAACAGCAGCAACATAAAAAGAGCGTGTCTATTTGCTATTACTAACCATGGCAGACTTCGTGAGAGCCGCCGTCGCCTACTTTTGGACAAATGTCTTTTTGAGCCTGAATATACGGAAGATGAGCTACAGGTTATCAGGTGGGACACCCCCTCCCTCCAGACAGAGAATAATCTTGGTGGGTGCTATGCATCCAGCTACAGTGAAACACTAAGGCAGGGGTGCTCACAACAACATAAGAGTTAAGAATGGCACAGGAGGACACAAACACTAGTTTAGCTAATGTGATGCTAAAGTGCTAACATAACATGTTAACAGAAACATCATGCTAGGTTCGCCTGTTCACTGAAGAAAAAGCAACATGATCTAACTTCCAGCTCGCACGTTTCTGTACCTGAATGCAGCAAAGCCTTTTTTTTTTTTTTTTTTTTTTTTTTTTTTTTTTTTTTTTACACAAAGTGATGGGCGTACTCGTCTAGCTAAGGGCGGGTCAGAGGCAGTATCATGTCCACGTGGAAGGAGATTTGTCCTTCGTAACATTGCAAAAAGCTGCGACTTGAAAAAGTGGAGCAAACAAGTGAGAGAGCTGATTCATTTTGTCACATTCGGTGCTGAAAAACAGGCTCTACGGACACATATTACAGTTTAAAATGTCACTTTTGCACAATAGTGTACCTTTTTAAATGAACTGTGTGCACACAAACAGAGGCAGCAATGAAGTGTGCGACGACGGCACGACACCGGGAGATGGTAAAGGAGCCGGAGGCCTGGACTCTGAATTCTTCGCTCACCTGAAACGCAACTGGCTGTGGACCAACAGCCTGATCCCTGTCAATGAAGTAGGAACGCAGCTGGCAGCTTGTTTAGCGCTGTGTGATTCTATGTATCACGTGTGTCTTGACTTGTAGAAAAGTAAGTTGCGACTGAGAAGCCTGTTAAACAAAGACTCGCTCAGGGCCGCACTGAGAGATGGTGAGTCGCTGGGCTCACTGTAATGCCCTTCCTGTCCCCCAGGGGCGCTGTTATAAGTGTACATTGTTTTCAACAGGCACTCTCAGACCTCATTATTTGACACCCAAGAAACCTTTGGTCACTGAGGAAAATGTCGAGGTAGGAGTTTGCATTATTTTATCAATTTGTGCGCCATTTCCAAAGAGATATAACCTAACCTTTAGCATCAGAAGAGTCATTCGGGCCCATTTCCACCAAATTAAATTCTACTTGGAGCCACAAAACCTATTTCACCACTGAATTGAAGGTAATGCTACATACTGTATATTGTAGGGGTGTCCAAACCTACTCCACATACGAGCCGCATACAGAAAAATGAAAGGATGCAAGGGCCACTTTGATGTTTTCAATTAATACAAACTTGGCTCTTTGCGCTTTTTTCCCCCCATTTTGTTGTATATATTTGAAATATTTCAACTTTCTTTGTAAATGTTCTTTTCGTAATATTATGATTTTATTCTCATCAAGTCTAAGTCACTAATATTATAACTTTTTCCCCCAACCTAATTTTCCAAAAAGGACAAATGACTTTGTTTCATTGTTTCTTTCTCATATTACGACTAAGAAAAAACATTTTTTTTTCTTTAATATTTCAATTCTTTGCTACTAGAATGACATTATTTTTCCTCCTAATATTATGAGTTTATTCTCATAAATTTGCCACTTTTTTCTCGTTACAATACGACTTCTTCTTGGTATTTTGACTTTATTCTTGTAAAATTACAGCATTTTTTTCCTTTATCTGCTGTTTTTTTTTCTTTTTTTTCTCCAACTATTTCAACTTTCTTCTTGTAAATTTTGTTCTCCGAATTATGACTTTATTGCCAAAATATTTTCCGCAACCAAATTTTGAAAAAAATTACAACTTTATTTGTTGTTTTGTTTCTTTGTCATAATATTACATCTTTTTAAAAATATATATATATTTTTTTTTTTTTGAATATTTCAACTTTTTGTTACTAAAATGATATTTTTCCTCATAATATTATGTTGGTATTCTCATAAAATTACGACTTTGTCTTGTTAGATAACAACTCTTTTGCTCTTTAATATTTTGACTTTATTCTTGTAAAATTACTGCTGATTTTTCCATCTTTGCTGTTTTCATGTTACATTCTATTTTCAGAATGTGCTTGTTATGTGCAATGTGCAATGAAAAACAGCCACAGGCTGCAAATGGCTCAACAGTTGACCAGCGTCATGGTTTCTGACCGAGATGACTCACTAGAAAACACTTCAGCGGAGAATTGTGCGACAAACTCTCAGCTCCAACCTTGAAACGCTCAGACCCCTGATCTAACTGAACAGGCAATCTTTTCAGTGACAATAACATCTGCTGAAGGCTCTGTCTCGTGTTCTGTCCAGGTGGCCATCGAGTCCTCGTCCAGGAACCAGCAGGTGGTCGGAGGGAAGCGCCAAAGGAGAAAAAGGACCAAAAAGGAGGTCATCAGGGTCCCTCGCAAGAAGAAGAAAGGTTTGTGAGCGTCTGGTTCAGACAGACGTCTGTCAGATAGATTTGTGTGTGGCTTTATTTTTGTGTTCATTGCGGACCGTCAAGAGCCCAAGAAGCGCACACGTGCTCACGACGAGGCTGACCATCGAGCGCTGAAAATGATGACCAGGCAGCGAGTCAACTGGACCGTGCCGGAGGACTCTCTGCTGATGCTCTGCAACGTGGCCTCACATGTGCTCAACAGCAAGGTACACGACACGTCCTTATGGGTAAAACCCTCCTTCATTTCAAGAAGGTAGAACTTCAATAGAACTGGTTTGACAGGCAGTGGAATTAAATGAATTGCAATTCAGAGAAATTCCTCATAGCCAAGTAACAAGAAGTATTTGTCACATTAAATACTCAAAATACTTTACAAACCTGACAGTGAACACAAATTCCCTCCATTTTGAATCGTTTGTGATATGTTATGAAGAAATGAGACACAATTATGGCAAATGCAAACAAATGTCATGTAATTCATATATCATGTCTACATGAGGTTCATGGTAAAAGTATTTCTATGAAATATGTAAAACAGTCATGTATGGAATATACTGTAAAAAGGGCTCTAATGTTAAAACCCGTATTTAGAAAGTCACGAACAGGTTTTCTATGCTCTGACTGCTAAAATATTCCATTTATTAATATTGAATCCTACTTTATGGACAGTCACTTATCGTTGTCAGGTCTGGAAACAATTAACTCCCATAAACAAGGGACGACTGTACACCAAAATTATCATTTGGATTTTCAATTCTTCTTCGTTAGTATGAATTAGAATTGCAATTCTCTTTTCTGTTTATGACCTCAATTCAAAATCATTGAACTGAATTGAGACTGGGGAGAAATTCTAAAATCAGTGGGGAATTTGGCACCAGCCAGCTAAGCACATGTGTGATGCTTTACAGTTGAGAAGGACCTTCGTAGCCCACTGTGTGGTGCGAGACCTTCTCCAGGTGGAGTTTGAGATCTCTGAGGACAAAACATCACTGGCCGTTGGGCGGCGCTCTCGCTACATCCTCAAGAATCCTCAGGCTTTTCTCAATTTCAGGTAATGACCACCGTCATTATGCACTTAGTAGACAACTGGTCTGAGAAGAGTGTGTTGTGCTGCAGGATCTGCTTGGCTGAGGTCTACCAGGATGAACATCTGATGAAACTTTTGCAAGACAACAAGCCAGCTGATCCCAATAATGTAGAGGTGTGCTTGGTTGCAGTCTGTTTGCCGTTGTGATGTCCCACAATTGAATTAAATGTATGGCTTTAGGATTGTACGAAGTCCTTCACCGAGTACGTCAAGCTTCTCCGACAGAAGTTACGACCGGTCCCGAATGCCGAGGCTGTGAAGATGCCCGACAGCAAACATCAGCTTTTCTCACAGTAAGGAAGAAGTGGGCTGAGGGTGATCAATAGGCTGCTTCTCTTCACAGGGTTCCTACACAAGTATTGATGTTACACATTTCCAGTTGGGGTGTCATGAGCTCTCGCAAGATTACAACGTGAGGAGATTTCTTGTTTGGGGAAAAGCTGTCTCATGACAACAGGGCAGACAGCAGCCAATCAGACGGTGAACTATTGCATTGCTACTATGAATGATTATGAACGTAATATGGAAGTGGTAGCGTGCAAGGCATTATTGGAAGTGCACATTAAAGGAAAAGTGCACTTTTTGGGGAATTTTACCTATCATCCACAATCCTTATAAGTGAGACATGAACATGAACACATGTCTTTCTCTTTTCTGTGCGTTCTAAAGATAGAACAGCTAAAAAAAGAGGCAGGTAATTAATGCACACCCATTCCGCCTAGACAGGCCGATATTAGAACACCTCCAAAAAGTTCCAACAAGGTTTTATGGTTTTATATCCATGCTGTGAGCATGTAGTAACAGGCACAGAGTATTTGGTCATTTTAAGCATTTGCGGAACTTCCTTCCTTTGGTTCTCACGGCATTCAAGTGATCACAGCTGGACTGTTCAGGTTGTCTGGCGAAATGTCTTCTAAGACAACCTGACAGTCCAACTGATGAAGCCTGCTCGGATCTCATCAGTTCATCCTCAAAGACTAGGCGGACACTCACCAGTCAGACTAGATAGGACAGCTCTAGTCTAGTTCATCCTCAAAGACTAGGCAGGACACTCACCAGTCAGACTAGATAGGACAGCTCTAGTCTGAGATCCAATCTATTTATCCTGTAAAGGAGGAGGCAGGTCCAGACAGAATGGTTGGCTCTTCAGTGGTGTCAAATGACGATGGTTAGCATACAGTGGAGTGGGGCCTTTGCCCGCCAACGATGGTGGTTTGGGTGGTATCACCTTGGTTAGCATCCAATTTAGATGTAATGATGGTCATGGACCCACCTGAGTCTTTAGTCTTTAGTCTTTTAGGAAAGGATGAAAGGACAGCATTGTATGTGGGAGAAAGGTAGACCCCACCCCTGTTCAAAGCTGACTTCACTCACTCCTCCTTCAAACCGTCTTCCTCCTCTGTCCAGCATGTGGACATTTTTGTCCTCAAAAGAGTGCTCTTTCTTTTTGAGGCACAGGTAGACCGCAGAGTCTTGACATGAAGAGTTAGTCGTGCCATGTGCCTGCTCAGTGGCTGCTTGGTTTCCCCCCAAAAAATGGGTGCATTCTTCCCATACACCAGATTGCTCTTCTGGGGATGGGGTGTCCTGTCTTTGAGGTGGACTAACCTCTGTCTCAAAGCGTTAGCAGGTTTGAAGTGCACTGGTATGTTGTGTTTGTTAAAAATCCTTCCGAGTTTCTTAGATAGGCCTGAGACATACGGGATGACCATGCTATGGCGTCTGCTATTCAAAAATAGCAGTAGTATGAAAGGATGGCTCGAAAAGTTGCGGATTATCGAAACCGTTTGTGGTTTAACCTGCGAGGTAGACAAAACAGCCTCATACCCACAAGCCTACGCCTATGTTCCGCCATGAAAGGCTACAGGACTGGAAAAATCCTGGAAAAGGCACAACAACAATTCTTGAGAGAGTAAGGCAAGTCAATTTTACTAGATAAGATACTCCTCAAATTACAAACAATTTTTCCTGAGGACGTCTGTGCAAAGGTGATTAATTTCACCAAAAAAGCCCAACTTGCTCAACACAACAAAAGCAAAGCAAGACAAACTAGAAAAGCACTCGGAGAGTGCAGACTTCCAACAAGCAGCCTTGTTCTCCCTATACTGTGATTTACACCATAAATATTAGTCCTACACTTATTTTATCTACATATTTAGATTTAATGTTAGCATGTTAACAATGCTAACATTTTAACATTGGCATGCTAACACGTACCATAATAGTGCTAAGTCTTTATACAACTGTACCTATGAAAATGGATAGAAATGTTACTACGCTAATGTTAACATCCTCGCAATGCTAACACCTAGCATGATAGTGCAAATTCTTTATACATGTGTCTACATATGAAATAGCTGAAAATGCCAGAATGCTAGCATTAACATGCTCGCAATGCTAACGCTAGCATGTAACACCTAACATGATAGTGCTGTCACTGCGCAAAACGTACCCGGAACGCAATCAACTCCGCACATGCGCAAGGACTACGTCACTTCCTCCTTCAACTAATTTTATGACAGCGCTTCGGCGACGTCACGTGCTGTGGTTAGTTATTATTGTTTCAATGTATGAGCATAAATGGTTAATAACCATACTTCATATATAAGTGACTCTTGTTAAAATACTTTGTTGGCATGGGGATATTTCTATCGTCTTATGACATCCACCAAGACTGAGCTACATAAAAATGCAATGCACGTAAGGCAGACGTAAACGTCATAACCGGTTATGTGTAACATAAATAAATAAATAGACTAAAACACATAAAATGCAGTTATATTTCATTGTAAACAACCATAAGTAGAGTGCATTGATGGATTAATCTAGAGCAGCTCAAACTCAATTTCACTGGGGGCCAGTGGCGGTAGAGTCTATTAGGAAAAATCCATTATTTCTGATGCTTATTGTTTGGATGAATGGCTCTAGAACAGGGGTTGTCAACCTTTACTATCAAAAGAGCCATTTTGCCCCCTCTTATCCTAAAGAAAAGTAGCAGCAGAATACTACAAACAGAAGTACGGTTTTGAGGCCTTTTTGAGTCCTTCCTATATTCATTTGTGTAAAATTACAATAAAACGTAGCCCACTTTAATATAATTTTAAAAAACATAGTTGCAGCTTGGCAGTTTTGGAAAAAAGTAAACATAAAATTAGGAAATTTTTTGACAGGTCTGAAATAAATATTTTTTTCTGATAAATAACGGCCTTTTAAATGCTAGTGTTGCTGATGCTGATGCTCCCTATGTCAGAGCAGCAAGATATGGCTTTGCTCTTCACACATTATTTATTTTTTTAGTTGTATTCATGGTTAGCTTACCACGAGGATTGCACGCTCAAGAAACCACCTGCAGACAAGGGCCATCCATAAACATTTTTTAAAATGTGATGTTCAAGTTTCACTTTGATCTCAAAGATATAAAATGTAAAACAAGTAAAAATAGTAATTCCATTAATAAAAAAAACAAAATACATTTTTTTTTCTTTTGTCCTGACCCAATGAGCCACAACAGCCGCATGTTGCCAAACCCCTGCCTTCGACGGACCAAATCAATATGAAGCAAACGGCAACATATCAGAAAAGAGGCAAAAATGTTTTCCAAAGTCAAAGCTGATGTGTGTGAATATCTTGTTTTGCCATAACACCAAGATAATAGCACTGCCTTCATGGACGAGTAAGGACATTAAAAAATATTCACATTTGAGAGGCTGAAATCAGAGGATGTTTACGTTTTTTTTGGTCACTTGACTTAGAGGATATTTACATTTTTAAATGAAAAATGGGCCGCATGGTGGGTGAGTGGTTAGCACACAGGCCACACAGTCTGGAGATCGGGAAGACCTGGGTTCGAATCTCCGCTGGGCATCTCTGTGTGGAGTTTGCATGTTCTCCGGGTACTCCAGTTTCTTCCCACATTCCAAAAACATGTTAATTGGCGACTCTAAATTGATTGATTATGAATGTGAGTGTGAATGGTTGTTTGTCTATATGTGCTCTGCGATTGGCTGGCGACCAGTGTACCCCGCCTCTCGCCCGAAGTTAGCTGGGACAGGCTCCAGCATACCCCCGCGACCCTAATGAGGAGAAGCAGCATAGAAAATGGATGGATGAATCCATTGCCAAAATACTCAAATCATCATCAATGAATTGTTGCAGCGCTGATACACGTATTTACAGAGTCTGGAAAAAGTATAGATTTTGAAATGTGAAATCCTTGGGTTTAACACAAATGCTTATGTTATTTTTCCATTTCTGCAGGTTTAAAGTGTCTGCGATACACACTAGGAAGGAGGTTCCCTGCAAAGACACCCTGAGCAAGTATGGATTGCATCATGTTAAATGTTGTTTTTTTTTCCTAATTAGAATGAACATGACGTTTTTATCCACTGCAGCACCACGGATATCCATACCATCGGGTTGCACAACCTGATCCAGAGCACACTGGCCATGACCAACTACCAGATGAAGTATTCCCGATCCTTCCAGGTACACCTTGAAATATTGCATATTTATCTGGAAGCTGTTTGATCTGTTTTTGTACTCAACTCTGCCCCTTGTCTCTCAGACGTTCCACGTTTACAGTAAGTACCAACAGGATCTGCTATGCCAGGTTTTCATCCAGTGCCGCATGCGCAGTCTCGTCAACCGCAGACGCGTCTGTCATAAGATTGGTCCCCAGAAGAACAGGGCGGTGCCAATCCTGCCCATGTCCTACCAGCTCTCCCAGTCCTACTACAGGTAAGATGAGTGAGCACCTTGATACTTCCTGCCAAGGTGGACGGTCGCTGCGTCAACTCCTCCACCTTTTTCCTTACCAGTGCTGTTCCTTACATGAGGTCTTGGGTCTATGTACAAGGGGCCTCATCTATAAAAATGTGCGTGGAAATCTGACTAAAAGTCTCCATACACCAGAAACCCAAATTGTGCGTACAGACAAAAATATTCAGGCCTGTAAAAAGTGGCGTATGCACTGCACACATTCATGGAATTTGTGGTTTAAAAATTCCACCTCGAGGAGAAGTGTGCATACGCAACTCCGAACACAAGTTACGCCCTTTCCAAGCCTCCACATCACCATATGTGATGTTGATGGTTGATGCAAAGTTACTCATGAATGTGGCGTCAACATTTGAGGGTCTTGATTGCATTGGAATCATGGCTGGTGGGAAGAAGGAGCAGGGCCAACTGAGGCAAAACCTAAAAAAAAAAAAAAGAAAGTCAAATATCAAGGCACACCTTTCCATTTTTAGTGAGCAGTTTCTACATTTTTAGTAATTGATACCACATTTTAGATGAATATAAGCTCAGCAAAATCTGTTTCATTTAAAGGTGGACTCAAAACATAATGGTAAAGTTATGTTTAAAAATTAATCGCTGTAATTCCAGACGTATATATTTTTAACATGACATTAACACCACCAAATATTAAGTATATTGTAATTATTTATGAGGAACTAATGTTGTGTGTTAGTTCAAGCACATCAAAATAAAAGCACATCATTTGTGAAAAAGGAAGCAGTAAGTTTACATACGCGACCCTGACACTATTCACACTAATAAAGGCTGTGGTAAAAAAAACAGATGACTTACGTAACATACGGAACGTCTTATTTTTTGATAAATAGTTGAAAGAAAATAGAGAAACGGTGCACTGAGGACATATTAGCTCTGTGTCTTGTAGACTTAAACCATACAAAATGATGTAATTGACAACTTCATCTATCCATCCATTCATCCATCCATCTTCCACTTATCCGAGGTCGGGTCGCGGGGCAGCATCCTAAGCAGGGAAGCCCAGACTTTCCTCTCCCCGCCTATTTCGTCCAGCTCCTCCCGGCAGATCCCAAGGTCCAACATGTCCTGGGTCTTCCCCGATGCCTCCTACCGTTCGGACGTGCCCTGAACACCTCCCCGTGGAGGCTTCAAGGAGGCATACTTACCAGATGCTCGCGCCACCTCATCTGGCTCCTCTCAATGCTCTCAATTCTACTCTCTCCCGGATGACAGCGCTTCTCATCTTATCTCTAAGGGAGAGCCCAGCCACCCTACGGAAAGAAACTAATTTCGGCTGGTTGTACCGGCCATCTTGTCCTTTCGGTCACTACCCAAAGGTCATGATCAACAGGTAAATTGAGAGTTTTGCCTTTCGGCTTATCTCCCTCTTTACCACAACGCAGAGTCACTGCAGACGCCGCATAAATGCTCCTGTCCATCTCCCGTTCCATCCTTCCCTCAATCGTGAACAAGACCCCGAGGTACTTAAACTCCTCAACTTGGGGCAGGATCTCATCCCTGACCTGGAGACGGCACGCCACCCTTTTCCAAGCGAGAACCATGGACTTGGACTTGGAGGTGCTGATTCTCAACCCGGCCGCTTCACACTCGGCTGCGAACCGACATGACACGGATATCCATCAGTGTCATGTCAAATAACAACACTTTCCACAAATGTTTTAAGTCAATAACCGCCTCATGTTTTCATGCAATGACGGATAAATCTTTATTGGCTTCCATTGCGGAAACGCAAGCGGAAAACACCGTTGCTTATCCTTCAATTATTGTTTTAAATCGGCTTCTTAATGTGTGTAAAGAGGTTTTTATAGCCTGTTTGATTGTACATGTGGATCAATGTTCGCCACCGTCGTCACTGCCCCCACACTCACACCCCACAGTAAATATATTGCTGTTAAAGGATGTTTTTATATCATGTATAATGCTTTACAGCCTTGTCGCTGTCATGGAATAGTGTCACGAAGACATTATGTAAACAAGACATGACTTACTCAGTTCTGTGCCAACTTTGACGTAGTGGTCATTCTTACTTGTTTTGATGTTTTTTTTTTTCCTGTGTAATGGCTTAATAGCATCCTTTTTCAAAAGTCGTTTATACCATACTTTCCAGGCAAATGCTTCTTGTAAAGGTGTTCCTTCCTAGCAGGCATCATCAGTGAAATGATCACTTCAAAGGACAGAACTCGAGGTGGGCATCCATCTGTCTCCCGTTCTCTGCACTCGCTTCGTCCATTGTCTTAAACCTTCCTCTTCTGGAAAAGAAAACAAACTTACATTATCACTCAGATACTGTTAACATCCAGCAGCAACACAACATTTTAGCATGATCACTAATTTGATGAAAAATATACCATAAATCACCGTGTATAAACCGCACCCATGTATTAACCGCACCCCCATTTTCAGGCTCACGGCGGGAGAAAAAAAAATTTTAAGTTCATAAATGCTTGCCAACTCTTTCATCTCAAATCAACATGCGTAAAGGTACTAAGCAATTTCAAAAAGAAGAAAGGAGAAATCTGCCGTCCGTCAATTCATCTGCAATGGAATTCATGTAAGAAAAGTTTGCCGTCAACTTGCCGATGATGTCCGCTCTCCAACGCCGGATGACTGACTCGTCCACACCATGCTGCCGTCCTGCTGCCCGGTTCCCAAACTCTTCTGCAGACGGAGAGTTTGAATGCTGCGGTGAAAGATCATCATGGCATTTTGAGAGGGTACAGGCCCGGTCACACCGCCCGAACTTTGCTGTAGCGTACCTTAGATAGAGCGGCGTTCTGCGCATGCGCATGCGGATCAGTTATCCATGTATTCCAACGCTCCAACGTTGTATTGTATTTTACATTGGAAGCTTAGGTTAGCTTCAGTGTATATAGAGATCGTTTCACTGTGTGAAAATACAGACAGCCGTCAGATAAGTTAGTTGCATACAATAGTATTTTCAGCAACTGTACAGCAGAGGGCGCTAAAGTCAAAGCAACTGTCTGACCCACAGATGGCTATTCTAAAATGGGATTCTAGTCAATTTCTCCCCGTACCGAGTCTGGTCACAGACCTGTCATCGTGTATAAACTGCACCCCGATTTTTTGCTTCTTACCGGTGGGAAAAAAGTGTGGTTTATACACGGTGCTTTACGGTACTGAACCAAGTCGACCAGCTACCTCGAAAAGCATTTGTTTACTCTGCTTTGAAGATGTCACTTCCGGGAATGAGGCTGAACTGCGAGAGCTACTTTGTCACGGTTGGCACCAGCAACTATAAATGTCATTTTTGGTCTTTTACGGTTCGCTTTTAAAAATGGAACAATGTACTTTTGTAGAACATAATTACAAGAAATATACAGTATAACATTTAAGCAAAGTTGATGAATCATGTCAGGGACCCTTTAATTAGCTAACTCTTTTTTATCTAGAGTCAAACTTGTCTATAGCGGCCACTAGAGGGAGTCTGCAAAAGTGGCCGCTATAGACAGGTGGCCTCTATAGACAGGTTGGCGTCCAGTTTGAATGTAGACCAGTAGAGGGAAAAAAAAGAGAAAAAAAGGGAAAAAAAAAACTAATAATAATAATGTTGACCAGTAGAGGGCACTGTGGGACTGCGGATAAAAGTTGCACAGCACTACTAGGCTTGTTATTATCCACGAGCCACAGAACAAAGCTGTGCTAGTAATGTCTTACGCTTGTTTTTAATATTTTACTTTTTATACAGCAGAGTGTCATTACAGCTTTAATTCATCAGGAAGTGACGGGAAGTGACGGTGGGCGTCCTGAGCAGGCGAGCTAGTCTCAGTGCTAGCTGTGAGTTTCGAGAGAGTTTGGAAGTGTGTTTATGTTGGCGTGGATGTAAAGTCCTGCAGTGTTCTCCGCTGTTAATAAAGCCATTAAAGTGCATCGGCGACGTGAGTCTCTCCTTCCCCACAACAAGCAGCATTACAGTATTGACCAGTGCACACCAGGAAATAAACGGTGTCATTTCTTACAGGCATTGGCTGGACAGCTATGTAGTGGGGCTTGTTTAACCTTTGCCTTGTGGGCAAGCAGGAAGGAGAGACGATGCTGAGAGATGTGTGTGTGTTCTGAGCTGCTGTCTGGTGGCCGCGTTCAAGAAATAAAGTTGGCAGAAGCAACAGGAGAAGTTTCCTTCTTTGCTTCGGAGCTGAATAACACTGACAAGTTAACAGACTAGTAGCGAACGGAAAAGAAGACGGCTTTTTTGTGTCGAATACAGAAGATGATGATGGATTTGTGGATGAGGATTGATCAAAAATAACGTGAGTGCATTCTAAAATACTTCAATTAAGTACAACCAAACTCAGTTTTGCTCCCGCTGCCGCATGCATGCTGGCGTATGTTTTTTTTTTATTGTAGCGTTGCTGGGAGCACGTCCTGTTCCCAGCCTACTTTGCGGTAATGTTTTGGTGCAAATGCTCTTAAAGTTACATGTTTGACCAGGAAATAGCAAGCTCAAAAGAAGATGGCTTTTTTATGTGGAACAACTGATAGTTTGTGTGGATCTTGTGAATGATTGTGACTGAGCTAGGACTCAGTAATTAAAGTCTACACACGACGGCGTCATTGATTGAAAAACTAAACTTTTTCGTGCATGAAGCTTCTACTTGAGTTGGTAATTTGGCCGCTATATGGAGTCAGATATTGACCAAGGGAGACAAAATGGGTGGCCGCTGGCCGCGTTGGACAGGTGACTGCTATACACAGGGTCTATAACGCGTAAACTTTCTGCGAGGGATTTTTCAGTGGCCGCTATAGGCAGGTGGCCGTTCTATACAGGTGGCCGCTGAGACAGGTTTGACTGTACTTATTTTCTTCTTGTAAAATTACTGATTTTTTCCATATTTGCTGTTTAAGTTTTCTTATTAAATTATACGTTTCGAATGTGCCAGAGGGCCAATAAAAAACACCCCTGGGTTAGTGTTTGAATGAAAATACTTTCTTCCAATCGGAAAACTTGATTCCAAGTTCCAACAAATAGACATTGTGTGCAAGCTAAACAGAAACTTACCTGCTCAAACATGGCGGGGTCCGGTTAACATGAAAAATTTGCTGCCGGGGATTTGTCAGTGGCCGCTATAGGCAGGTGGCTGTTCTATAAAGGTGGCCGCTAAGACAGGTTTGACTGTATTTTTATATCTTTAGAACACACAGAAAAGAGAAAGACGTGTGTTCATGTCTAACATAAGGACTGTGGATGATGGGCAACATAAAAGGAAAAAAAAAGTGCAGTTTTCCTTTTAACGTGCCAGTTTTTGCAGGCAGTGTGACAGGGGCTAAAGTGCCTGCAACTTTTTTGTGATGCACCATCCTTCTATCATCTTCCCTAACAGGTTGTTTTCCTGGCGTTTTCCTCATTCTCTGTGCACCGACTCATTCCGCTTCATGAGGACTCTACTCAACAACGACGCAGGCGACAAGCCTTTGGTTTCATTCCATCTGGAGACCGAATGCAGGACGGTGAGCGGGGAGGAAGCGTTGGAGGGAACGCCCGCTTCGGACGAGAAAGAAACCCAAAAGCAGGCCGAGAAGCGAGACGCAAGCCGAGGAGAATGCGACCAAATGAATAGTGACAAAACTTTTTCGCGGTATCTTTCTGAAATGCTCTGCTTCAGTCTGGACTCGCCCGGGGGAGCCTGTGTGGTGTCTCTCACGCTGATGAGCCTGGGATTGCTCTCGGTGCACTTGTCCATCCCTAAGCAGATGGTGGTGGTGGACAGCAACATGGTGGATCCCGACATCAAGAGGTACGTCCTTCCTGCAGCATGGGGAAGTTTAGAGATGAGGCGTGGCTGAAATGAGTCGAGTTGGGTCAGGGTGGCTCGTTGTTACTTATGACTGATTGACTATCACAGGGATTTGGACCACCAACAATTGGTCTGCTGCTGCCTGTTGGCCCTCCCTTATATAAACACATTATAATGGGACTGTTTGTGTGCATGTAGCTTGTCCTTCCAACTCTGTACAGTAGATGGCAGTGTAACTCTGCTTAACATACCTCAAACGCATATGGGCCGCCAGAGAATAAGAAGACGTAGCACAAGGGATTATATTCAAACACTTTTAGATGATCTTTTTCATGAATGCCACTAGACCCAAATCTGGAGACTTTTTTTGGGGTCTTGTTGGACACTTTGGAACTCTTAACATGAAAGCACATACAGTAATCCATCATCATCCATCATGCAATTTTGTGGCTTAACTCTTATCACGTTTTTTCAAAAATATATCAATAAACAATTGCGGGTTTGTGGTTGAATACGACCTACTTGTCAAAAATATGCAACTTAAGCAAATTGTGCGTATTTTTTGCCTAAAAAAGCATTTTACTGCATTAATTCAAACTCTTTTAAAGACGTTGTGAAGATATGTAGTATTGTACACTGGTCACTAGGTGTCAGTAATTTACTGGTTTATGTTGTTATATTATTGTTGGTTGTGGGTGAGACACACAAGCACCAGACTTGATGGGTGGAACAACAGGCTTTTTATTGCAGCTTTGAATGATGTCACAACAGGCATGTGCACAAGTCTTATTTATGTCTTATTTTCTTTTATTATGTCTACTATATTCAAGATTTAAGAGTTTTATTGTCATATGCACAGTAAAAAAAGAAAGAAAACACAAGAAAATGAATAAGAACATAAGAAACATTAATACCAATAAATTAAGCAACAGGGCCGCACGGTGGCCTAGTGGTTAGCATGTTGGCCACACAGTCAGGAGATTGGGAAGATGGGCATTTCTGTATGGAGTTTGCATGTTCTTCTCGTGCGTGCGTGGGTTTTCTCCGGGTACTCCGGTTTCCTCCCACATTCCAAAAACATGCATGTTAGGTATGAATGTGAGTGTGAATGATTGTTTATATATGCCCTGCGACTGGCTGGCGACCAGTCCAGGGTGTACCCCGCCTCTCGCCGATAAATCAGCTGGGATAGGCTCCAGCATACCCCCGCAACCCTAATGAGGATAAGCAGCATTGAAAATGGATGAATGGATGTCTACTATATTGGATAATAGAAGTGTAAATATAGGGATGTTATTTCATGCCTCGAGGGCTCTAATAATGTTAAAGTGCATTTAGAAGGTGGTAAACAGGTTACTATGTCTTAAACAGCTTATTTTCTGTTATTATGTCTACACTATTGCGTAATAGGAGTGTAAACGTGACTACAGGGGTGTTATTTCATGTCTAGAAGGCTCTAATATTGTTAAAATGTATTTAGAAGATGGTAAACAGGTTTCTGTGCTCTGTCTACCAAAATATTACATTTTTTAAAAAGAAATCCTACTTTGCGGAAATTGACTTACCACGTTTGGGTTTGAAACCAATGAAATCATAAACGAGGGATTACTGTATCACTCTTCTCAACGAGCTGCAGGTGCTTTTGTGTGTCAGCATACAGCTATGGTGTGTTCAAGGACAGCAACATCTCAACGTTTGACAGAAACACAAAGACGTAAATATATAAAGATTTTTTAATATTTATATTGAAATTTTTTTAACAGTGTTAAATGTACGCTGTATATTAGATCTGCATTATCACATATTTGTAAATTAGTACTGAACTATGACGAATGAGACAATGGAGAATAAAAGCGAAAATAATAATTAAAACAATTGAAAATCAAGTTTTTTTATTGGGCTGTCAAAAATAGTGTGTTAAAGGCGGTAACTAATATATTCTATTAATTACGTTCAATTTTTTTTAATTAAAAAATTAATTAACACATACGCATCATGGCCAGCCACGTCTGTCTGTTGTGACGACAGACGGCGGCAGTGTGTAGCTCCCCACGAGTCATAAAGGGTCTGCTGCTCTTTTATAACTTTATTCTGACCTGAACACATCAACAACAGTGCAGTTCCAACACCACACAGTAATATGCACTCCAACTCCAAACAAACACATCTCTAGTCCGTTGTCATTGCAACAACACTTCCTCATTGTCACTAAACCGAGCTCAAGATGCATTCACGGACACTCTGAATATTACGTCTTTATTGTTTGTGTATGTGTGGTCTAAATGAACAGAAATGCAAAGAAAAACAATAAGTGGATATTCTTATCGCTCACTTTGTAACTCTTAATGCAGACCTACAATTTGCTGCATTTAAGTGTGCTTCGAAATCTTGAGGAACATTCACTCAAAACATGTGAATTCAACTTAAATGACGTGGTGTCTTTGAACGCAACTCCTCGTTTATAATAACACAGTTTGAAGTCTGATTCAAATATTGTTATTAAGGAAACCAGTGTTAAGTAAGTAGATTTTCAGACGTGTGCTATCTCTTAACTTGATTAAAATTTTCAGTTAATTTGTCACCGTTAATTTATACAAATATATATAATCCTGCCCTGTAATTTTTTTTTCAATAAAATACAGTAAAAATGGCATATTTCAGACATAGTGTGATATAGTGAATTAATCATGATTAATTTATTTGAAAACTGTGATTAAAAATTTTAATCATTTCACAGCCCTAATAAAAATATATTTTTTTAAAATTCATGTTCTGACAAAAAATCGGCCAATTTGCGGGGCAGTGAGTGCTGAACCACTAATTTAACACGAAAGATAGGCTAGCAAAGTTTGGGGACTGCCGTTTTAAAGCAAGAGAATTGATTTGAATGAAAAGAAGCAGTTTCTGATCCATCCTGTCATCGGGTTCCATCCAGCATGGTGTCCCTGGAGGAAGAGGAGGATGATAACGAGGATGGCGAGGAGTGTGCGGGCAAGAAGAGGATGGAAGTGAAAGCTCATCAGGCGTCACACACCAAGTATCTGCTGATGAAAGGATACTTTGTTCCTGGCATTGGTACCTTTTGTTTCCTGTTTGAACGGTGACAGTTTTATTATAGTCACTTGCAACACTCTTGCTTTCACTGCTTTCACTGTTCCAGTCAAGCTGCGCAACCTGAACACCAACGACAACATCGTGGTGGAGTCGTGTTTGATTGGCATGCAGCTGAGAAACACGCCGGCTCACAGCATCCTGACGGACGACAGTGAGTGTTAAACACACACCTCTCTGGTAAACACAGAGGAATTCAATTCTCCTCTTTTCTAGGTGAACCGCCCCTGGACTTTTCGAAATGCGGTCCCTCTCTACTGCCATCCATCCTCAGCCACTCCTTCCGACCCGCCGTTGCCTCCTCCAGCGTAACCCAGTGTGATGCTGGTCTGGTCCAGCAGAGAGGGTACACCCCTCAGGATTTGGCAGCGTGTGCTGAGCTGAGGAGGAGCCTGGGTGAAGCAGGTGAAAAGGGAGTGGACCAACAGGACTTGTTTAAAATTTATACTCACCTCTATCGGCCACAGTCTGGACGCAGCAGGAGCCTGCAGCAGTACTTGGAGGTAAATGGCCCAAACAGCACAGTTTTATTAGTGTGGTAGTGGTGTCACAAGATCTCGTGAGAATAAAACATGACACGATTTCTTGTCCGGAAAAAAAAATGAATTTAAATGATTTAATCACACGATAAATGAAAATGAAGTGGATCATTTTACCACCCTGCGTATATTGCCATGTGCATGTGTGTCTCTTTTCCTCATTTCTCACCTCCAAATAGGCAGGAAGAGAGTTCACCCTGTGCATTGGTTCCAGCATCTAAACCAGAGGTCGGCAACCCGTGGCCCCAGAGCCGCCTGCAGCTCTTCGGACTCCTTGTTGCCGCTCCTTTTGCTGAGCTCTGTCATTTCTTTCACACCGTAGTAGGGGAAATGTGTATTTGTAGGACAATTCTTGTCTAGCAAAAATTCATTATCATGACGGGCCTGCTATTGAGCAAACAACACTCGTATGCAGAAGGCTGCAATCTGATCTTTTTTATGTTATTTGGCTTGAAATGATTTCAGAGCAGACCTGCATGTGCTCGCTGCACTTTTATTTGTTGAATTTTGTTCGGCTAACATTTAAAAAATATTACAACTTTGACAAGTTGTAGGCTGTGTAATGTTTTGCGGCTACAGACTTTTTTTTCCTTTTTACTGGAAGAGGAGGCAAAGTTGTTCTTTTGATGGCAAAGGTTGCCGAGCCCTGACCT